>NW_024516984.1:8938443-8974809 GCF_017590135.1 Pyrgilauda ruficollis | reverse complement strand
AAAAAAAAAAAAACAAAAAAAAAAAAAAAAAAAAAACAAAACAAAAAAAAACCCTGTAGATTATTCTAGCTAGTAAAAATCTTAAATTAAAAATTATCTTTTTTGAGTGAAAATTATAACTCTCTGGGTACATTACTCTCCCTAACCCATAGTTGTAACCAACTTTCCTAACCCTACAGGGCATGTGGCACCCTTTTGTGGGCTACTTCTGGACTGGAGCTACCCCAGGGGCAGAGGATGCCCTTGTGAGGGATGGTGATGAGGGATTAAATTCCCCCTGCAGCTAGGCTGGTGTGCTGTGCCTGCAGGCAAGGCTTAGAGCAGGGCAGCACCCTTGCACAAGCACAGCCAGCAGCACTGCTGTGGTGCCAGAGTTGCATCAGGATTGTTTCCAAGCTGCACCATTGCACCAAGAGCTGCAGATTGACTATCTTTGCAGCAGGGTTGCACCTGCTGCCAGTTCCAGAAAATACATTTGGAGCGTGTGTAAACTTTAGTACAAAAGTCAGCTTCAGTGAGGGGGCTCCCCTGTACCGCCTGCAGCATCACCGTGACTCACAGAGCTGACAGCAACCACAGCACCAAGCAGCAGACATGATTCCACACAGATGTCACAACCTAAAAAATTCTGCCATCAATATGATACTGTTGAATAGCACATGGGCTAGGTGATTTACGTTTTCAGCTTCATTCAAGTTTGACAAAAGTAAAAGCAACTGAAAACAGAGTTTTCAGTTATACTGAGTTATACTGGGAAACACCATCTGGAGCTAGGACAGAAGTCAGAGTCCAGATTTGGATCTGGCATTTCAAGAAAGACTTCTATAGACTTCTCACATATATATTTGTATTTTAGCTTAGATACAGTTTAAAGTCTGCAGATTTTGCCTTAGTACAGGAGGAACTTCTTGGTTTTCAAGAAATTTTTCAAGAAATTACTACTAAAAAGATGGTGAAGGGTCTTGAGGAGAAGCTGTATGAGGACAGATGAAGTCACTTGGCTTTTTCAGCCTGGAAATGAAGAGACTGAGGGGAGACCTCATTGCAGTTACAACTTCCTCATGAGAGGAAGAGGAGGGGCAGGCACTGATCTCTTCTCTGTGGTGACCAGAGACAGGACCATGGGAATGACCTGAAGTTGTGTTAGGGGAGGTTTAGGTTTGATATTAGGAAAATAAATGTTCTTCACCCAGAAGACATTTGGGGATTAGAGCAGGCTCTCCAGGGAAGTGGTCACAGCGCCAAGGTTGACAGAGTTTGATAAGTGTTTGGACAGTGTGCTCAGGAACATGATGTGGCTTTGGGGCTGTCTGTGCAGGCCCTGGAGCAGGATTTTGATGATACTTATGGGTCCCTTTCAACTCTATTCTATGATTCCTTTTGGTACAGTGAGAAGAACAGCACAATAGTGAAAAGCTGAAAAATAGTGAAGGATTTTATTTAAAAAGCATTGAAGCCTTCTGAAGCCCAAAAATGTTGAATAAATAGATTTCTTTCCAAAGCAAGGGTAACACACTCTTCTGTGGTTTTATCTTGTTATCTGAAGTCATTGCTTTTCCTATGTTAAGGAAGATAACTTTTACAATCAAAATCTATCTGCTGGCAAGATGTCATGTCAGCCAGAAATGTAGCCCTCCTGCTTTGGGCAAATGTAAGACATTCAAGCCCCAGCAGAACACCCATGCCAGCTGCAGCCCTAATGCTGTCATGCACAATGAGCAGTCTTGCATGGAAACAGTACTGATCACCCACGTGTATTGAGGTGGATAAATCTGAAAGAACATTAGCTGGATGAAGAAGGTAGGTATTTTTCCCTTTAGTTCCATAGTTCCCCCATTCTGTTCTGAGAGTGGATACAAAATTGTGCTGCCATTTCCAGCCACAAGCTTTGCACATCCCTTTCCCAAACATTTTTTTCCCTTTACTTTCTCACATATATCTTCCTAACTCAGACTCACCAGTAATGACCATTATGTACACACATGTGTTTGCATGTATGCACAGAGCTGGGGCAGCAAGAGTGGGCAGGGTGTAAGTCAGGGACTTCCAACCTCACTTCTAAAAATTTTTCCTTTGCTCACATGGCACAAGAGTCTCTGTGGTAACCATGTCTCTCATACATAATTAAATGGATGTGCTAATGACATTTTTAAGTAACAGCAATTGACATTTTTCCCACTTTGGAACCTGACAGACAAGTCTGGACTTCATTAACCTTTTGCAATTTAGTAGTGGTTTTGTGATTTAGCAGAGCAGATAAAAAGGCAAGAACCTCCTTCTTTCAATGTAAATTCTGCATGCCAAAATAAGTTATATAATATATCCCAATACACACTTTTGTGTGACCAGGTGTAGGTGAAGAGATATTCTCATTAAGCTTCATTAAAGTGATCAAGAAGAAGCAGGTTAGGTCATTTACAACAGAGTACCAAAATATTTCTGTAAGGTCACCTTTGAAGAATATGCAGTATGTTGACTGAAAGTTTTGAGAAAAAAATGGAATCCCTCTGTGAATTAATATTTCATGTTGCAAAAATTTAGTTTGATCAGAACAGATTCCTGCTATAAAAGTAATCTCCAAATGCATTATTTACATGAGACTCTACGTCTTGCTCTCTGGGGGAAGATGTGGCGAAGCGCAGAGCATTTCCTGCGCTGAGTGCTCACTGGCGTGGCAGGATATGCCACTCAAGAGCAGAGCCAGGCAGCCTCTGCAGCACCTTGGGATTTGCTCTCAGCTTCAAGCAGCAAGCAGGGCTGTCGAGCACCACAGTGTTTGCTGGCTCACCAAAGAAGCTTGACAGGCCCTGCAACCTTCTGTCACTTCCTAGTGTATCAAAAATGGCAATTACTGTTTGCCTTTTGTTCTGTGCTCAGCTGTGTCTCTGACCAGGGTGCTTCACAGGCTAACAAAAAGGGGACAGCTGCCTTTGAGATTCAGAGGAATGGCATCTCCTGTTCATGGCCTATTGATCATGCAACACACATGTACTGAGCTGCTTCCTGCTGGAGGACACTCCTGATACCTAAAGAGTTTCCTTTTGGATCTCAAGGCTTGGATAGAGCTCAGAAATCTCATAAAAGTGTCCAGAAAATCTGAAAAATTCCCAGTTTGCACAGAGGCACCTATGCCTTTTGTTTCTGAACATTGATGCCATCTATTATAATCTGTAAAGCAAATGCATAAATGAGTTTGGAACACACAAACCCAGCAGTGGGTTTGACAGTTACTCCTTTGCTTAAGATACTCCATTTGTTTAGATTGTTCTAGCTCTTAAAAAACACAGAAACAATGAGATGTATGAAGCATTTCTCTATTGCTTCCTTCTCCTTTTTTTTTTTTTTCCCCACGTTTTGGACAGTTTCACAGTCATCTTAGTTACTTTGTTCATCTTATTTAAGTTAGTGGATTCTTCAGGCTGTGAAACTCAGTACCTTCATTGTTAATATATATTGAAGAAAAAAAGAAAGGAAAAAAGGAAATGACTGATCAGAGCCCTTTCTTTAGTTGCTCATAACTGCAAATGAAGTCTTGTGAATCAAACAAGACAGTTCTGTCCAGCCCGTTGCTTCTTGTAAGGTGTTTATTATGTCTGTTCAGGCCAAACACAAAAGAATTAAAAACTTGAAAAACTACCTGCAGTTTCCATTTGTGTAATTTTAGTACTTTTCCTTTCATGGACTAAGAAAACAAGTTTGAAAGCAGATGCTGTAAGACAATCAAATCAAGATGATGCAACCAGAAACCAGGGAGATAAAAAAAAAAAAAAGGTAAAAAAGGGATTTTGTTAAATAAAGCCTCAGTTGTTGTTAAGGTTTGCCTTCTAAAAGGGAGGCACTTTTTCAATGGCAGTGTGGCACCTCACTTGCTACTTTGAAATTCCCTGACTAAACTACTAACACAATCAGCAGTACACAAAGGGAAGGACTGTACAGGCTGGATTGAAGTTCTTTTTGTACTGCAGTAATATTTCTCATTTCCTTCTGAATTCATCAGTCTTGTGCTGGGTAAATCTTGTGACCTTGTCTGGAATCCAATATACTATAATTTATATAAGCTCCCAAACTATACAGCTGCTCATAGTACAGTAAGTGCCTATTTTGCTGTGTAATTATTTTCTTCTTCCTTGGTCCACTTCACCTATACCATTCATTACAAGATGATAAGCATGTTTTGACATGTCTGGCCATTTCAGTTGAGCACTTTCCTGCCCTAAAGAGATGTCCATTTGAGAGAAGCGCTTAGTACCCAGCATTTGAAGGATTTATATTTAAAAAATGCAGAAATTATCCTCATGGACATACTCTATCCCCAGTTACTGGCAGTTCCTCAGATGTGTCTCCTGCCAAAGGTTCCAGTCTTTTTTTGGCACTGAGATGTAAAGTCCTAGTTCTTAGATACTTTCTGGCTGGGTGCAAATTATTCCTACTATCACATAATAAGTCACTTTTTGCAATGAGAAGTGCAAAGTGCCTCTGTCTGGAACAGGTTGCATGTAAAAAAACATCTTGTTCCTCCACCCTGTTAGTGAGTTGTTGATGGATGATCCCTGTCTCCAGGGCACCTATAGCTACATCTCCTAATAGCAAGCTCCCTCATACTTCTCTCTCTCTCCGTGGCTTCTTCAAATCCTCCTTTTTATAGTTATTGAACACTTCCAAATGGGTCCCTTCTTAGTTTTGAGCGGTCACACATGTAGCTTTTCCTGCTTCAGTACTGGTTAAAATAAAACTACTCATGACATTGCTGTTTAGCTTCTGTTCCATCCAGACAATTCTTTAATTTTCTTACCCTTTTTTACCAATTATTTTTACACACAGATATAGATGAAGAGAGGGCACAAGGGATCACGGAATGAAGTATCCAGAAAGAACTTGAAGGAGATAGAAGCAGGAAAGGGGGGAAATCATGCAGCCTTTGGACAACTGTAGGTATTGACATTGAATACTTTCTTTCCACTTTTTTTGAGAAATGTATTCATGACTCCTTCATCCCTTGTGCAGATGCCCATTTCATCCCATAAACTTTCAGCAGGACAAGTAATGTTGAATACACAAGGGAAACATTTTTCTGCCCATTAGATTGCTATCAGTCTTAAAAATAGGCTATTAAACTGTAAGGAATTGGAGATAAAAGTCTGGGATGGGTACAGAATTGTGTAGGGATCTGCACTTCAAGCAACCTAACATCAGAAACATTAACAGTTTCAGTTACAGTTGATGTGCTTCTTTTCTGATTGTGTGATTGGCAGCCTGACTAACAAGAAGTTGCTGTATGTTCTGCTGCAAGTAGAAAATTATGCCACATCCTATAAAGAAGAAAAATGCTTAACTTGTATGCTGTCCTCGGTCTGAAGAGAGCCAAAAAATCTCTGCATATGCTTGGATAAACAGGGGAAATAGGGAAACTCAAACTCTTAATATATAGAAAATGTGATGCTCCTTCCAGAACTACTTTTTTTGGGTAGAGCAGCCATTTACAGGATGTGCCTCTTTAAAAGACAGGGAGAGCAGCTCAGCAACTTTATAGCTGTACTTGCTTGGTCTGGAGAATTTAATGAAATCTTAGCTCTGCTCCATCAATATGAAATACTGAAAGTATATTATTTTCCATAAATGTCAGAAAACTGAAATTTATTTGATCAGCTGAAGTTCCCACAAATTACTTTAAATTCTGGCATGGCTGTGAAAATGGTCTGTTAGTGACTTTCATACAGCATAAACCTATTCAGCAACTTGTTCATGAATGGGATATGTTTCACTGTTTTCAAAGCCAATATATTTAATATGTGAGGCAGTCAGCTAGGCAGCTATCTGCATTTCTCTGGCTGTTTTCTGGGAATGAACTTAGACATACTCCATTGGTTTTGAATATAAGGATCTTTAATGCAGTGCATGCTTAATCACTCTTATCACTGGGAAATTCAAACAGCTCTCACATTCAGAGTATCACAGTCACAAGAAGATATGAGATATGCCTCCAGGCTAAAAGTTTGTATAGTCTCCTCTGTCTTCTTTGTCACTACTTTGGCTACCTTTCCTTCTTCCACACAACATTTTTTTCTTTCTTTCATAAAGTCTGAAGAGAAAACTCGGAGAGGAAAAAAAGGAGAAAAATTATCCTAAGAGCTAAAGCAGTCTTTTCAGTGAATTTTTACAGAAGTGGTTCCAACCCAAAACCTGTGGCCTATGATTCCTCTTGTGGAAGTCCAGACTTATTCTTCTCACCACTTTCCTTCATCTAGAATAATTTTTGCCTGTGGAGGTGAGACACTATCACCTGGTTTTGATTGTATGTAATGTTCTTTACATTCATTCTGTTCAACTGCATATCCATTTGCAAAAACTCATTTCTCCATCTCCCATTTGCAAGTCCTTTTTTTCCCAGATGAAGACCTGGTCATCACCAACCACGTGCTTGCTACTTTCAGATAAACAGGATATATTACACCTGACTTTCCTCATGATGGCTCCTCACAAAAGCTGGACAGCACTGAAGAAGGGGCTGCAGCAATGGGAGTCCAGTCTAAGCCTCCCAGGTGCCATGTTGTCTATCAGGGAGATCAGGTGCATAGAATGGCTGTGGCATGAAGAGAGTTTTTAATTTGGCCATTGCTGCTGGTTCTCGCATCTTCAGGAAGATACAAGAGCAACATCAGACTTCAGAGAAAAGTAGAAAAATGGTCACAGGTACAGTACATTTTTCATGTGAGGAAGGACAAAAGAAACTAAATCCCTTCAATCTGGAGATGGAGGATAAAATAAAGGTCTGTAAAATGTCAGGGAAGAGGACTCCATTTTCCTTTTTTCAGTCCTCTTAAGGCAGTGTTCAGTTCCCATCTGGACTCACATCTGAGCTCTACACATTAAATCTCCTGCTTTTAGGTGCTTTTAATCTTTGCTATAAAGAAAGAGGGCAAGATATTATAGCCCGAATAGATTGGTGCTGTGTACATCACCAAACAAAGATGCCAAGAACACATATGCACCTACAGAATTTAAAAGTGTCACCCTGAGTTGTGGAAGTCTTACTTTTTTGCCTTTTACTGCTGTCTGCCTTTTCACAAGGGAGAAACCAGACAATACCAAGACAAAGTATTCTTCCAAGTAAAAAGATGCTTTGAAAATTCTCCCTGTTCTATCTGCAGTTTGGAAATGGTTAAAACCCAGAATATTAATTGTAGCAATAATACAAAAATGATCAGTGCATACATTTGTGATTGTACTAATTATATTCTCGGCTTAGAAAATCTGTATTGTATACACTATCATTTAGTTTCTAAGAAAAGAATACTCTGATAGATTTTAGCTAGGTTTTGGAAGGTTGCTCTAAAGGTTTCGTGACAACCACATAGGAAGCTTCTGAAGGCTTTTATATTTCTGTATTTTTAAGTATTTTCCTGCGCTTTTGAATTGTTGCCTGGATAACCACATGGATGGTGGGGCGTTTTTTAAGGATCCACTGGGTGTTAACAATGTCACATCTTAAAAATACACATTGTTGCAGCTACAGCCTTTTCTTGGAATAGTGTAATTGGTATTTCCCTTGTTCAGAGTATTTCTTTGCACAGCACATGAAAAGCAAGGAATACCAAGCAAGTGTGTTTAATTAGTACTCCTATTCATGCTGCAGAATTTATCTTGGGAGATACTTGTTAAAAATGATAGGTAATGTCATTAAAACTCTGGTTCTTACACAAACAAGTTACAGCATAGATCACCCCATAGAAATAAAATGCTGTAGCTATTGATCTAGTTGAATGGATCAGTAAAAGCTAATTTCCCTTGATTGTTTTATAATTCATTTCAGATCTTGTAACTGGTCATAAAGTCATTTCAGCATGGAGACAACTGCCAAGGAAGGCATCATATTATGGTGTTTCTGTTTATAAATAGGGCTGAATCCTAGCTGATTTTGCTTCCTTCTTTCCTTCCTCCCCCTTTTACTTTCAGCCAAGTGCCTGGAATCGCTATAAATCAGATTACAAAAAAGTCTTCTTCTGAGAACACTAAAACTGTTTTAAAATTGAAATGCATTGAAGCAAGAACAAGCAAAATTGTTGTTATTTCTGGTACTTCAAAATTTCTGGTATTGTCAGGGAAATCTCAGCTACTGTCTGCTGTAATGAAAAAAATATTACAATCTGGAATACCTTTTCAAAATTGACCTCTCTATAAAAAGTAAATATAATTATATGTAAAAAAAAAAATACCCTTTAGCTAAGCCACTAAACTAAGTGGAATTATAATTAGAATAAATAGGATCCATTAGGTCATATTCTGTTCAGGTTTACACCAAAGGAAATTGGAATTATCCCAGTGAATACAAAAAAAAAAATTAATAAAGTTGTAAAAGGAAGGCAGAGTAAGCCTAACAGATATAAGATTTTTAATTAGTCTTTGTATGACATGGTGACATTATTACAACAAAATATCACAGTAGCAAAACATTCAAGTCTTAATAAAAAATTAGAAAACCTGAAATATGCAGTGGAACCATATTTTCCAAACATATAGAAGGGTTTTCACAGTTTAGCAAGGTGGAATTCATGTTGGAAAAAACCTTGCAAACTCAGAAAAACAGAACTGAATTGATGTGTCAGGTTTTAGCTTTTGTACTTTTCAGATTCTATTCTGCTTTAGTGTGTGGGTCTGGGCTTCATATTAGGGGATGGTAAGCTCTCTTCACAGAGTAGCTGTACAAAACAATTCCTTCCTTAGCTGGGGACCAAGGACAACTGATCCAGATCTCAGGCCCAAGAGCATAAACAACGTGGACTGAAGAGAGAAAAACAAGAAGGATAGGACTTCATGGGCTAAAGCTATAACTGGGCAATTAACTCTAATATGCAGATGGACCCAAACTAATAAAAGTGTGAGACTCCCTGACCGGTTTGTCCATTTTGGGTTCACCTTGGGTGTAGCCTTGGCTGGGCTCTTGTACTGCCCAAGGTGTATCCATTGTGGCCTTCTAATAAATACCTACTTTTTTCTTTAGCTCTGTCTAGTCTCTGTTTTAGGTAGGCCTTCACAAGGCAGCAGAATCAGCAGAAGAAGAAAATCGTCATAGGAAAACATTTTCTTTCAGGGATGACATTTTGATCATTTCTTATTGGCTTGATTGTTTTCACACAGTATTTCAGTGGAAGACAGAGATTATCTGTTCAAATAGCTCTATCTTAACTGGTATGGGTATGATACCAAAGAGACTGTGGATACAGACATGATACCTATAGATTTTTAACTATCAATAAGTATAATTTCATAGAAATTCTTACTTTTCCTGCTGCTTTTATCCCTGATAACACTTATAATATATCCCTGATAGTGTTTTCTTGTCAATTATATTGATGAGGTGCAAAATATGCAGTGCATTGTTCCCTTCACACGACACAGCAATTAAGGGAAGTCATACCTCAGAGGTTATTGACTATATTAGTCACTGTTGCAGACCAGAGTCCTCTCCTACACCTCTGCTTTCACTCCACCATCAACAAAACCTGAAAAGCTTATAAGTCACTCCACCTGGGACTGCCAGCTGTGTTGGCCACAACCAGATGTTCTGTCCTGAAGCCCTTCCTCCCTGTGCTCCATCAGAGCCAATGTCTGCGCACTCCCATCTAGGTAATAGCTGTGCCCTGTTCCACTGCATCGTCCCAGACCCCATTACCTGCTTTTGGTTTTTATTTCTTATTTTATGTCTGGGCCATAGCCATAAATTCAAAATCAGCTGCAACCTCTGTGACAGAAAATTAGAGGAAAATATTTTGTTTTGTTTTGTTGTGATTTTTTTAATGTTTAGTTTTTAGAAGTGTGATGTCTTCAAATAACATTATCAGTAAGTCTGGGCTGAAAAAATAAGCTGTATCCTAAATACCCTTGAAATCAGATGCCCAGTGAAAGCTCACTGTTTTCTTTAACCTGCCCAGAATACAGGACAGTATCTTTGGGACTTCACAATATAGAACGTCCTGTTCTTTAGCTCAGTGTTTTCTGCAGCCTGTTTCTTCCCCTCACATTTATATAGAATGATGAGTAGTCTTCAGTGAGAACCACAAAAAATCAGTGAAATATGTGTCATTTCTTACAGTGTTTTGCAATAACATCCTTTTGTTAGAGGACTATTCAAAAGCTACAACAAATTAAGAAGAACATTGGCATGTAGAGGCACAATAACATTTTAATAAATGTATATTTTTCTAACATTCAATTAAAATGTCACACATTTTTCTACATTTCCTCTTCTACTACTAGTGATGTTCACCACAGAGCTATATTAAGCTTCCCTTTGTTTAATCAGCTCATTCATCTTCATCAACTATTTTAGGTATTCAAGAACCTGAATGTGTTCAAGATACCATTATAATAATATAATATATTAGAGTGCTGTAGTATTTTCTTGCCAAAATATAAAAGGTACTTTGTAGACAGCAATGATTTTCTGAACCTACCAAAATACCAATGGTCTGGATGAGTTTAGTCCTATTTAGTACTCGGATTTAAAAAGTTAAAGTCTTGTCCCAAAGTTCAGTACCAGCAGCCAACACCAGCTTTTCTGATTTATGGCCATCTGGAGTGGTTTAAGGATTTTCCAATGTAACATTACAATTCATTATTGTGCATCCAGTTGAGATCAATTATGAGAGAATATGTGCATGTTCAGAATTTGAGACTCCATTAAAAAGATCCATAAGGGGCCTTTTTTATACCTATAAAACAACTTCTACCAGGCCAAGCTCTGACTCCAGTTCCACATCCAAACTTTTCCAATTCCAGATTGATTTGGACTCAGTTATGCAGTCCTCTAAGACTAAAGCTGATAGAAGTGTCAATAAAGTAATCAGAAATACAGTTCTTGCAGAGCAGTAGCAGCTTTGGGCACTTCACAACTGAACTGTACACAGTTTATGTCAGGACAGCAGTGAACAGGAGATTGTACCTACCATGGCATACCTAGGGAGAAAAGAGGCAAAAGAACAAAGGACTACAATATTTGTAAAATTTCCATGAGGCAGACCTAGTTGGAAGGTGGTCTATGGGTATCCTTGAACATGGCAAACAATATTTTCTTTAGGTAACCAACATTTTACCTAGTAGTGAGGCAGGTGATTTAAGAATGTGGTTGAGGCCATATCTAAGCCAAAGAAAGCCATGACTCTTCTTGAAGGCATAACCTCTAAATACAGCTCAATTACATTTTCAATTTCTGCTGACAAGTATACAGCAGACAAATTTCAGTTATCAGTACTTTGTAAGAGTACTCTGAATTGCGAGCATAAAGTTATTTTTCTTACTGAAAAAGCAACAATAAACATCTAAGGAAATATGCAAGCGCAGTCAGGGACTGGGAAGCACCAAAACTATGTTGAGAATTCCAGAACTGAAGCCCCTAATTCTCATCTGGAAAATTGTATGGAATTTAACTGATCTAATGAGGAAAATTAAAAGGTCCATGTTTAGTTTGCTAGTGCTTCAGTCTATAGTTTTAGGGAGTTCAAAGCTGTTCACTTACATTCCAGCATTATACTTTCACCTAAAGTTATCATTTATGTAGCTATAAATATGTTTTTATTTCAATGCATCTTGAAAATACAGTATTTTCTCCTTTCCAAATTATCCCATAGAGAGGTTCTGAACTATTAAAATGACCTTTTAAAATTGATTATTTATTCATTCAACTCCCTGCCCTATTTGTTCACATTTAACTACAGTATTAATAATGCAGTCCACTGCACAATTTCATTTTACTGCAGTTTTTTTTCATATGTCACATTTAATACTTTATTGAAGCCTTAGGAGACTGTTCCCATTTTCCTTTATGTCATCTGTAAAGGTCTAGTTTTGTTTAATGTTGTCTAGACTTGTCTTTAATATCATGCTTAAAATAGATATTTGTGTAAAACAGGCAGTTTCTGGATGTTAAAGGAGGCTGGCTTATTTTCTGCAAGTGGAAAGGAAACCCAAGACAGCAGCTGTAGGGATCACATCCTGGTTTAAATCCCATTCTCATGAATTTCAGTGAAGCTGGATCCCACCCTAGAGAACTAAAATCTGAGTGTCTGACCCTGCTGCTGTGTTTCTAAACATGAATTGTTCTGTAGTGTTTCTGGAGTCAGGTGGAATCAAGTGGAATCTGCTCAAGAGGGCTAAAACTACAAGGAGGTTGTGGGATACCCAGCAAAACAAAACCTCAAATCTCTGTAAACTGGCTACTTTGGATCCTTACCCATGTCTCACCATTAAACCAAGAGCTGGTTTAAACCATGATGTGTATGCTGAATATCAGCTTTCCTTAAAGCCCCTTGGGGAAAGGGAAGGGAAGGGAAGGGAAGGGAAGGGAAGGGAAGGACCATTTCTCTTGCAAGGGACCTACACTGATCATCTCATCCAACATCCAAGCCAGGCTGACCACAAGCTGGGCAACCACTCAGTGGCATAAGACCTCCTCCCCAGTGCCTGGAGATCCCACCTGCCTTCTGACTCCAGCAAGGGTTGTGGACATGCACAGGAGCTCTGAAAACCCTGTGATTATTCTAAGCCCTCAACTGGTGCTGCTCACCAGCTGTCTCTGATTTGCCAGCTTTGCTTTTTGAATAGTGAAAAACATATTGTTGAAAACAATGTTTTGATTTTACTGTAGGGGAAATTCTGGTCTAATTTTGCAGCACACAATGACTGCTCACCCAGCCCAAAAAGCAGCTTTGCAACAAAACCAAAATAGGCTGAAGTTTGACTGTCTAGTTCTAACTTTTCAGGGCTGCTGAAGCAAAATGATTTCTCAGTGTGTGCCTGTGATATTGCTCCTATCATTTTATAGCACTGAATTCATATTATTTATCATATCTGTCATCTATAGCATTGAATTTTATAGTATAGAATTTGAACATAAGGCAATTGCTCTTGTACAAGGATTTATCCAGGATTCTAATGGTAGGTAACTTTGAAGTCATATTTTTCCAAACAGGCTATCCTAAGACAATAGCCTTTGAATTTTTAGTTTTGCAATATACAACACCACTAACAATAACCAAACAGTTGCCAGAACTGCTGAGTTAACCATGTGGCTTTTGAGCTTAGCCTGGCTTCAAAAATTCTGCATGATTCATGCCTTTACATGATGAAAATGTGTTAAAATTAAAAAGAAAATATATTCTTCTTTATGTTTGTAGAGAGCTAAAGAAAGTCAGACAAATACATGACATTGTTATAAAAATAAAACTACTGCCAGAAGTGAAGCATGTTTAGGAATTTCAGCTACTGGATATTTTGTAACATTTCTAAAATTTCTAGTAGTATTTATACAAAAATAAAAGAAAAATAAGGAAAGATTATTTTAGGAACAGTATTTGCTAAAAATTGTTTCTGTCATACCACATGAAAATAAACTGTTTTTTTTTCACATAGAAATCAGATATTCATATTGAAATAACACTGAATATATGACAATGCTGATTCATAAATGTTAGAGATAAAACTTTGTGAAATTTGATTAAAATTAGCATTGATCTATCAGTTCAGTCAGGGAAAAAAACCCACAGAATTGATTAAAAATAAATAACTTTAAAAGGTCCTTAACAACAAATTACTAAGATACGTGTTACTTTAAACCTTCCCCATAATACACCTAACTATATCATGCTGTTTGATAATGTCAAGCTTAATCTCTCCCATCTCAGCAATAAACATTAACAGTAATTGCCACAGTAGGTGAAGTTGGATCTAATCTGAAAAGTGTAATGTTGAGTGGAAGCATTTAATATGTCATGAATGACAGACAGGACATAATTAACTCTCCCATAGTTTCCTCTGATCATTGTTCCCAAACGTGATCTGGGTATAGAAATATATTTGAGCCAGAAAAATCATTAACCCACACTCAGTAATGGCTCTCAAACAATATACACTGAAGTCCTTTAGAAAAGCTTCAGAAAAGTCCTTCTGTCTGTAAAAAAAAACCTGACATTGCTAAACTGAACTTTTCATATTAGATGCTAATGTTAATCAGTCACGACCCTTATATAAGAACAAACATCAGCACAGACAGCCGTGGAAATTGAAAGGAAATGGATTTTAGGAGAGTAAGAATATGAGATGGTTTGTCAATGTGTGAAGCTGTGCTCCACTGTCCAAGTTTGTGAAATTCTGAATTTCACAGGTTGGGTTAACCTAAAGGGTCAAGCCTGGTGACCCAAGGGGCCACAAATTGAAAATGAGTCTGAAACAGTAGAATTAGATATGCATATATCTAATGCCTTCTGAATCAAGGTGGGCATAATTGCTTTAGGTTGTCCCAAGCAAAGGATCAAAACTCCGTACTGCAAACAACAGACCAGGAAAATATTCACGCTATCCACATGCTGTCCATATGCTATTGCACAATCATTGGAGTGTCAAATGGAGAGTAACAAGGTCCTTTTACCATTGATTTGTTCTAAATTACAAACCTCATATCTTACCACATTACCAAAGCATATCTGGCTAAGTTACCAAAGTAAGAGAAGAGAAATTCAGCTTTTTATTTCAGAAAAATACATGTAGCAGCCTGCACCTTTGCTCGCTAGTACCAATTTAACATCCTTATATCTCCATTGTTTTGATATCATGTGTTACTCTCTTCTGCCTTGCAAATCTACACTTGAAATCATCTCCGTATCCAAGCCATTAAGATAAGTAAATCTATCATAAAGAGTGAGTGAGTGGAGGATGCTGTAATCTGCTCATGGGCATACTGCAGTCAGAATTTATCCTAAGTCAATCTATCAGATCAGTTGATAAATGCTGTTAAAACTGAGCTGTACAACCTGAGGGGTTTATGCATCCAAAACACTTTATTTTTCTTAGTGTTTGCTTTTATAACTGGCTATTCTTGCTGCCACTGTAACCATCTACTACATTTTTTAAGCTTGCCAAGCCTTTGCCTTCAGTACTGCTTTAGTTGTTATTTACAAGTGTGGGCTGTAGAAAGGATAAAATAAACTGTATGTGTCTGAGTCTCCTGTGCCAGAAGGCATGAAAGGAAATACTCAACCAACAAATTTCCATAAATGATTGTGTGCATTCATATGCACTGGTTTCACATCTCAGATGCCAAGCCTTTAAAATCACTTTGCCTGAGAAGTTCCAATACAGAGATAACCCAAAGACAACCTTACATTTAGTTTTCATTGCTCTTAATGGCCTTCTAGGAACTATGAGTAGTGGGGGACAGAAGCACTGATCCAGGGTAGTTATTTCTCCTGTATGTCTCATTTGTCCACAAGGCAGCAGAAAGGCACAAGAGAGGGGTTTTATTGGCAGCCAGATGTTTGTGACTTTTTTCTGTTCCATGCTGAGATCACAGGTGATATGGAAAGAATTGGGGCTATTCAGAAGTGAACCACAACAGAAACTGCACTAGAGCTGGTAAATAACTCTTGTACTAGCACCTTCTGCCTTCTCCTCAACTGCTGCGAGGTGGATGTCACAAACATCCAGCAAGGCCTTCATTAACACTCATTACTGTTTAGGGTTTCTCACAACCTCAACTGAAATTCAGCTCACAGAGGGAGAGAGGCTTCAGCTCTCACTTCAGTCTGTAATGAACCAACTCCTTCAGTTTCTGGCTTTAGAAACTGTCAGTAAATTTTGATAATAGCAACCTGCCATTAAACAAATAATTGGCCAAATTGCTCTTTCTTTTGTCCAGATCATTCTGATTCTTTGATTCTTATTTTTCATCCTCATGTGTATTTCATATGCACACACCCCTATGCATGCACGTCGCCATGTGCCCAACTCCACTAATGCTTGAAATTTGTTACATTCTTTTCCCTTTATAGTTAGACATTAAAAATTGTATCTGGTGAACTTCTCACAGAAGATATTCAGCCTTCCAGAAGGCAGGACTATATATAATGGTAAGCCCAACTTAATTTAGCTGGTAGGTGTTTAAAAAATAAAACTGTATTTGCTGATTTCTGCTGCTTTTTTATTCCTTTGCTTTTTATTCACTTTAAGTCATTAAAGTAAATTATTTTAACTCCCTATGGTGGTTCTAACTGTCCTATACAGCTCCATAATTCTTGACTGAATCCATTGAAGGAAAGCTATTTTTCTTCACAGCCACATTATTTCATAAGAATATATTTTGGTTTCTGTATCTAGATATATGTGTATACGTGAGATACCTACAAAATCACTATAAATATATATATACACACATGTATGTTTATGTATATATAAACATAATATTTAAACCCACATATATATGAATTTATATTCTGCATGTGTATCTATGTTTTCATTTATAAAATTTCAGTGTTGATACTGTTTTCAATTGATAGTGTCTACTGGTCAAAGGAATGAGCTATTTTTCCAATGGATTAACAAGCTTAAAAGAGTCCTCTGGCTGTAAGTGGCAGATCCATTTCAAGCTTTAGAGTATTCACTGTGTCTATAACATGAGTTGTAGTGAGAGACAGACTGAGATGAGAAAGTGAGGTAATTCACGTGCCATTTTGCAACATCATACGGCATTTTCCTTTTTTGGCTTGTTTGTAAGGACAGGCAGGCATTCCCTGTCAATCTCATGCAAATAACTCCAATGCATACATACATGAGCAATAATCTTTCTATTTTTGTCACTTGAGTAATGCCTTCAATGTAACTGAGAACTGAAGTGAAGATGACACATTGCTAGAAACAAATCCCTATAGCCAAGGGCACCAGGGGAAGTTCCACGTCTGGTGTCCTCATTAGCAAAAATTTTAAGCAACACCACTCATTTAACATGCAACGACAAAACACTCCCCACGCTAAATTCAGTCAATCTATAGAGGCAGTTAATAAACTACGGTGGAGCTGTCACAGTTTCCTGAAATAACGTTGGAAACGTGTTTAGAAACTGCTGTGCTGCATGCACATAAATCTTCCCTATACAGTTACCAGGTCGAGATCTCTGCCCACAGATCCCAGACAAAAAAGGTTTTGTAAATACTCTTCCCTTATTATTGCAAGCATTTTTAGGACTGCCATCACATTATTAGTCAAACACATCTATCTCAAAATACTGGTGCTGACCGTCCAAATGTGTGTTGAAAAGCAACACCTTTTTTTTTTTGGCTCTTGCTTGTTTTTGTATGCTTTGCCAATAGCAGAATTTATCTGTGGTTCAGACCCCCCTCCTAAAACCAAGAACAGACAGCATTTCCCATAGTATAGGGCTTGACATAGACACAAACTTGATTTCAAGTGCCTAAGTGTTTTCAGATAAGTACAAAAAGACATTTAATTGATCACTTAAGTGCCTGAGGTGCCAGCCAGGCCTAAATACAAGAAAATCTGATGACACCAGTAACACATGTTCAAGAGAGGACCCTTGAACATCAGTGGAAGGGTGGCCTGGACAGAAGTGCTCCTTGAGTATGGGGAGACTGGAAAGGAAGCATGGAGGGACAGCAGCACCACAGAAGGGGTAGTGGAAACTTTTTCTTGCAAACAGCAGCCCTGCAGCCTCTCTCCCCCTACAGAGCCTGTTTGGAAATTCACAGCTTAACAGTATGAAAGGCATTTCCAGGTTGGGGCTGTGGCTCAGTCAGTACAGCAGGGCCAGCTGTACAGCCTCTTTGGTGCATGCCGGCTGCGTTCTTGAGGAAGGATGTAAGCACGTAGTTAAGTACTTTCCAGAAATTTGTGTATAATCAGATTTCAGGTACTGAATAATTTATTCCTCATTTTTGCATGTAAACATTCTTAAAAGCTTCTTGATTAGTTCTTTTGGATATATTTAATAAATGGGACAGACTGACAAATTTGAAAGGTAGCTGAAGAACAGACAGATACACATCTTAACGAAGTAAGATGCTCCAACTGTGTTTTGAACAAGCAAAAGCTGTGCGCCCATGGTCTTAGGAGAGAAAAGCATCCATTGTGAAGATGAATTTCCTTGGGGAAAGGGCACTGTTTTTTCTTCCAGGCTCTGGCCTTTTTTTGCTTACCACTAATTGTGCTAGTGATCTGATTTTGTGCCTTCTCTGCTAACAGCTGGACTTCATTCTTTTTTCTGAAGTCTGAAATTTCATAGATGAAGTCAGATGCTAAGCTGGCTATTTGCAGCACATTCCCCAGTAACACACATAATTTGAAATCTGCCATAGAATATGGAATGGACTGGATTCTGCAGGTTCTATGACAGTGCAGAGTGTGCTACTTGTTACAAGCTTAAAGAACGAACTGTGTGAGCCCAGAACTGTGTGCCACATCTGTAAAGGTATGGCAGACTGTCTGGCATTTGACATTTCTACTCCCAGCATTAGTATAAAGTGGTGCAACATAAGGCATCAGCCAAGAATAGCTTCAGAAAAACAGCCATTTCTGGAAGCTATTTCAAAGTTGCTTTGCAAACCCAAACACTTCAAAGGCAGTGTAAACTGTGGTTGTCCTGTATATCACTGAGAAATAAAAAAGATGCACCGATACCTCCTTAAATAGAAATATTTTTATCATGCTCCAGTATTTTAGCTCCTATCTGCATAATTTTAGCTTCTACTTAACTTCTAAGCTATTTTTGTAATTATTTTTGAAAATTTTAAAGAAAACATTTTATTTGGAAAAATTGTTTGGGTTTCCTCCTTTCACAGAAAACAATCTATTTGGATACTATGATCATACCTCAAGCTTTTACTCTAGCTTTATACTCTGACCTCTGGTGAAAGCCTCTGTGGCAGAGCTCTCAGATTGACTCTCCCAACCAAAAGAAATGCCTTGTGTTTCTGAGATGATGAATTTCCAGCAGAATGAATTTTTGAGGGAAGGCCAAAGCAAAGAAACAAATCTTTGAACTTACAGTAAGAAAATAAATCCTGATCTCTCTAAGAAACAGTTCTCTGTTTTGGCCAACAAAGCAGAAGGAGTCTTGCTAGTCATTCAGGAAACTCAGACTTTGACCCTGTGATGTTGCAGTTAACTTTTCCAATCCTGTTTCATTGGACAAATGTGGGACATTTTCTCCCTTGTTTGTGGGAAATTTTGTCCCTCCCGGACAAAAGTGACACTTCTAGCAGCTTCTGATGCCACAGACTATGAATGTCCTCTGCCTCCATGGGTGTGTTTAAGAAGAAAAATTTGTTTTCTTCTTCCATGAATTCAGACTAGGTCATGACAATCTCTTCTTTTGATGTGGCAAAATCCATGGTGACCACCTCTATATCTGCAAGGAGCTGCTTTGGCATATGCTCACTTGCTGTTGCCACTTCCCTCCCCAACATGCCATCCATTTGGTTACCAGGTAACACACATTGCTAGGCATTTGCATTAAGCATCGATGCTTGTCATGTTTTTTACACTGGGTTTTTAAAAATAACCAAGGTTAAAATAAGATTGTGTTATGGCTGGGAATCTTCAGATTCATTCTAGTGTCTTGTCAGGATATCAGCAGTATAAAATCCATCTGTTGACAAAAATATTACTGTTTAATAAGCACAAGGCCAGATCCCTGAGGATGCAACTGATTTTGGTGTTGATAGCTAGAAACAATTTGATATATTGCCATATGACAACATAAGGCATTATTCTCCTCTTTACTTGAAAACAATAATGGGCCAAATTCAAGTCTGGTTTCAGAAGTAAGTGAAAACCTGAAGTTATTGGAATGCATTTTTTATATTTTACAGATGCATTATCTCCATTAGCAAGAAATATTATTCACTTCCCACAGAGTAAGTAGTACACATCAAGTTCTTTACCAAAATGGGATCCATGATGATGTGAATGCTAAATTCAACTGGAAATTCTCATCGATGATTTTAGGGAAAATGTGGGGCTTTTTTTTTAAATTTCATCTTTCACAATTTTGTGTGGAAAATTATGACTTTCAGACAAAACCAGAAAATAAACAATGCAGTGAAAACCTATACTTATGAGATCTCATATGCCTGTTTTATTGAAAAGTGAAGCAGCCCAGGCCCCATAATGCACTGTGGAAGTTAATTCACCTGAGTAGTTTAGCAAGATGGAAAGTTGGAGACATTTTATGGGAAGAGGAGTCCATCAAGGCAGGATTTTTTCTAGGACCCAAAGTACAGGTATGACTAGCATATTTGAACTGAATCTTCTATATGCCTTTGTGTTAAGATTTTCAAAAAGCATTTTGACTCTGTGTCAAAAGACTTTGAAATGAGGGGAAAAAACAAAGTTACCATCCATTCTAATGTTTATGTAGTTTTTGGTACAAAAGTCTTACTGATTTTCAATGAAAGAAAGAACAAATTATTTTTTTGGCTGAGCTTTAGGAGGGCTACAGCTGAGGTGATTCCTAGTAATGCCAAAGGATTCTGCTAAAGTCTGCTCACTAAAGAATAGCCTGGAAATTCATATTTTTCTATGAATTATCAGTCAATGAAGAATAACACCTCCTAAAACACCTATTGTTTTAGCCTGAATTTTGAGATTTGGTATTAAATAAAACCCACTCAGAAAGCATAATGCTTCATAAAACACTTCTGCATCTTGGGTATGTGTCATAGTTTATATCTTCAGTTTGCTATTCAAATATGCTAGTTCTCAGTCTCTTCATTTTTTCCGGGGATTTTATTGTATATCATAAAGAATCAGACATCTTCCAGTATGTTAATCATTAGCACTTCTGTCATTTCTTCTGTCATTTCTTCTTCCATTGCCAACTGGAGGCATTTTATATAACGAATATATAATTTTTCCTTCCAAAAGTAATATTTGCATCTCCCAGAGGATATTTTGGAGTGTCAGTTTACTTAGTGTTAATGGATACATTTGCAATGACTTCACCACAAACCAGATAAAGCCCAGAAAAACATGAACTGCCAAGAGTGGTTGATGATGTTTTTCTACTGCCATGGTATCTCGTGGTGATGAAATTACTCGGGTGTGCAGGTCATTTTCATATTTGGTCTCCAAAATGCTTCAGTACATTAAAGCATGTGTGTGTTAAAATAAGAAAACTATTTGTGGAAGCAAAATAGTGGAACAATCGTGAAAAGAAGAAGCAGGTGTAAGTAAATTATTCCTTAAACTCATGGCTTGCTTGAGTAACAATAGGATGAATTTATTTGATACTAACCTGAACGTGTGTGTGTGCGGACATAGGAGACAGGGAGACACTAAAGAAAATAGTTAAAATGCAGACAAGTATAATCTCAAGATGAATTCCTCCAAAGCTAGGAATACCATTCCATGACTTGTATGCAACCTGCAGGGTCCAGTACCAGGCAATGATTCTGGATGGGCAGCATGATGACATTTCCATTCTGTGGTTTCATTGCTGACATCTCTTCAGCTGCACACAGAAAACAAAAGTTCTTATTCCAGTTCACAGGCCCCTCAAGGGAATGTTCAGATTTGCTGGGTGTTACTATGGTGCTTCCCTACAGATTGCTTTGGTTATTTCTCTGCAAACGTTTGCATTTCCAGTTTGCAATGGGAAATCAAGTATTTTAAGACCTCTAAGATCTTACTCAGCAAACTGCTCTTCAGATGATGCTAATAAATAGCAGTATTTATTCTTAATGAGCTATTCAATGGGATAAAGAGTGCCAAGACTGAAAACATAAATATGACATTATTTGACTACTGTCAAGGATTTGGAGTATTTCTAGAAATTAAAGGTATTCTCAAAGTGCTGCTTATGTTACCATCAGACAAGTCTGGTGCTCAGCACTTCTACAAATGTATGAGACAGATAAATTTTCCAAACAGTTTCAGCTATATATCTAAACAATGGAATCCTGTGTGTAACTTATTTCTTCTGATAAATGTAAACCTTATTTTGTCTATCACATATTTCAATGAATAGAAAAGTTGGACTCTTCATGAAGTATTTGCATGAAAAAATAAAACTTCCTCCTTAAAAAAAGTTTGAATTCAATAAGTGTAAGGGGTTAATATAGTGTCTTTCCTGCACAAGAATATTTTCTTCCCTTTGTAATATGTTTTTCCCCAAAGGATTATAAGTTCTCTAAAGAAGCAGAGCTGTATTTAATGGTAGTACTATTCCCTGAGGGAAATAAATTGCTTCTGGAGGCTACAAGGAAGGCCTCAAAACAGTATTAATTTACACCCAACTAGCAAAACCAGACATATAAAAAACATTCTGACTAAATCTGGTATTACCATGTGACAATTCTGCAGTCTCTGCTTTCAACACAAGCGTGTATTAGAAACACATTAAACAAAAGAAGGGTCAAACATGATTCCTGATACAACAGGAATCACAGCAAAATCACATTTATTCCATTTATACGCAAAACACTGGGATGGGGAGAAATCTGGTTTAGAAGATTGTGAGGATATTAAGAGAGGTATGTTATGGATGGGATACCTGTTGTGGGTTGCCAGCCTGCCAAAACACTCCCAAGACATAAGCGCAGCCATAGACGGATAGTGATGGCTAGATGGGGAGAAAGGCAGGGTGTCTGTGCAAAGTCCTCAAATCCCAAGCTGTATTCAAATCTGACTTTTCTTGACAAGAAAAAGCTACAGTTGAGGAAAGGTGCTGATAGTACAGCACATCAGCAATCTCGGAGCAACAGGGCAGTTGACACTTTGGTGGCATCCACATCAAAAGAATTGCACCCTGGATTTTTGGCTTTTTATCGACCATGTCAAGAATATTTACTATAAGAAAAAACTTTCTGTAAAGGTATTCAAATGAGGTTTTCAATATGAAGACCATGATCACAATTTGAATTTATGAGTGTATTTTTGTAAGCACAGAAAAACGCTTTGTTTTTCAGAAAAACTCTTGCAGTTTGAGAGACAATGCATCGTAATGCATTTATTCACTTTTCTTGATATATTTAATTGACAGAACACTCTGATGGCTCTCACATATTGAGACATCACTGGTTAGGTTTGCATGCAAAGCTTGAAAAGTAAAGAAAAGAGCTTACAGAACAGAATTTCTCTAGGTATTTTAAAGCAAATATCTATACAATTTCAAATCTGGTGTACTTTTTCAATAAAAAAGTGGATATGGATCACCAAGAAAATTGTCCTTTAGCATCTATGTCTTCCCAGAAGGCTTTGATCACTGCATGATATCATGAACCATTAATGTCACAGTGGCATGAGTTAAGGACAATGTTTATCTTGAGCTCAGTTGCTGTTACCAGCAAGTTCTGCAATTTCAACAGTGATCCCTAGTACAGTGCCACAAGGGTATATTTGATGTCTCCACTTAATGGGTACCTTCAATCGATGTTGTGCCATGTTTCACTAAACAACAAGTCATTCACTTGATGTACTGAATTTTATTACAGGGATAACAGCACAATAACCTCTTACAATCTGAAAACACAGCTTCCCTGAGCATCACCCCTTTCCTTTGGAAATGGGCAAATATTCACACCAACTAGGAATACATATAACCTATGAAATATTTGAAGCTCATCTTGGTTTTTGAAGGAAAAAGGAAAAATGTCCATATCTCTTTTTTGTTGCCTCCTTCCTAGGAATTACACAAAATACCATGCTGTAGTTCTTTTGTTGATGGTGTGGAGTTTTTTTCTTGGTTTCTTTTTTTTTTTTTTTTTGGCTTTTTGATCTACAGAAGCTGATTTGGAGGCATGTACCAGTAATTTCAACCAATTCAGGATGAGACAAGAGTAACACAATAAGCACATTTGCATTTTGATCTATTTACGTCTTAGATTGAGACAGAATTGTGAATCCTTTAAAGTGAACCCAAAAGGGATTTCTCCCACAATTAGGAGAAAATGAGCCATGAGCATAGATGTACACTACACCAGCCTCTGTAAATTCATCTGACTTCCTTCAGCCTCATTTCAGGACTTTAAAATAAGAGAGAGAGAAAATGTGTATAACTGTTCCCATGAAACTGCAATAAAAAGGTTTAAATAAAGCTCGGTCTAAGCTTTCCGACTGCAACAATGGGCAAGGCATTAAGACAAGAGTTTAATGTACCAAGAACACCACCAAGAAGGGCACATATGCAGCAGATTCTGCCTTAGATAAAGCAGCAATTCATTCTCCCATGCCAAACCAATCAAAAAAGCAAGATGCTCCCCATCATACATAAATGTCTGATCCCTGTTAATATATGTGAGTTGGAGGAGGAGATGTTTCTTACTGAGAATCAGTGGGGAAAATTTGAATTTGGCTGATCTTGGAGGATTATTTTTGTGACCTCTTTTTTTGCTTCAAAGAGAGGTTAATTTCCTTGTAATTTTCAAGTGGGTATGAAGGATGATGTTGCAAAGGATTCATTACCAACCTTGAACTCTCAGATTGTTTGAAAGCTGACATCTTTATCAGAATCTGCCATTTCACAGAATGCACCTATATTTGCATGTAAATTGCACATGTTAAGGGCATAGTATTAATAGTGGAATTAATCAAATTATTCTGCTTTCAGACCAGAAAGATTAATTCTGCAAATTAAATTCTCTGTCACTGAACCTTTTTTCTAACACTATCATTTCTTCACCTGAGTCCGATAGTAGGAAACAAATGTAGGTCTTAAAAGAAGTCCCAGCATCATAAGTGGTGCTAACATCTCTTTCCTGAACACAAAAGGAATTTTAAACTATCTACAGCAATTTGTGGTGCATTCACTGAACACTTAGAAGAATGAAAGGCCTGATGCAGTTCTTTCCTGTGATATCCAAATATTTTAGGTATTGTAAACCATATAATATGTCAGAAATTTATACTAATATATCTCACCTGCTTCCCATATCACAAAAACATTCCAGAAAGTGTGTTTCAAGTAGGCAGTTTCTTCTGGTCTGATATTCACAAAAGTTTAATGTTTGTGTAGATACCCAGTGAAATGTATTGAACTCATTTCCCAGTTATGCCCAAGGAGTGAAGTACTGCCCAGCTCCAGTAAAACCATGTGAGAGACTGCCAGCATGAATTTTAGGAGCTGAAACTTCCACACTTCCAGATTCTAGATTTGCTGAGGCATCGGAACATTTATGTGGTTTATCAAATGCTTCTGGACAGCTGTGACTCATCATGGTACACACACGTTCCCTGTCCTTCAACGGTGTGTCTAATGCATGTCACAGTGCCCTAAGAGCCAGCACAACAGCCTTCTCTCCCTGGAGGCTGTCCACAGATGGTAGCACAGCATGAAGAATCTCAGACGGAGCACAGACAATGGCTCAGGCCCCAACTAACAAATTTTTGCACTGATTCAATGTCACATTAAACTAATGCACGGGTACACATAATTAGACTGATAATGTAATAAGGAAGCTCAAAAGAGTCATAATACAGATAATCTAGGAGCAATCTGCAATCTGTAGTCTGCAGTTTGTGCAGGATTTCTTATCAAATTATAGAAAAGCATAACACTTTTCTATGTGTTGAAGTCCAGTAATGAGTCTAGGCCAACTCAAGTAGCCTAAAAAATTGAGCACACTAAAACAATATTTACAACTGCAGCATAAGGATGATGCTTTTTTTCTGTAGGGAGAGAGATGTATATGTGCAACCATTAATCTTTAAAGATCTTGAGAAAATATATACATCCTTAATAATTGGATATTTCTAATGAACACCTGCCAATATAGCATATTCAAAAAATCTTCTTGATTTAATACATCATTAATCAGGCACTCTCAAGAGCCTAGGGAAACATTAATCATGATGATGAACTTTAAGTTCATTTACTAAGGTATTAATTTTTTTCCATGTGCCCTTTGTCCTGCCCATACAGTTCTCACTTGTAGGCACTTTTCTTTCCTTACTTTGGACACTGTCCTTGTAACATCCAAGTCCCAGATGACTTGTAGCTCTGCATGCCAAATCCCTGCACATTAGACAAATTGGGTATGTAACTGCTCTACTAGAGACAGCTGGAGGCATTTCTAAAGAGAAGCACGAGTGGCATTCAGCACATTTTTTACTTAGAGATAACACAGCAAACAGCAATTCCTTGAATCAGTGAAGCCAAATTTCCTAAAGATCTGTGTCTGAGTGTTAGTATGAAAACTAAATTTTAATATTCATGAGAAGCCTTTTCTGGATATTTTTAAGGGTTTCTCTAGGGTGAATTCTCTGGTACCTAATACCTCACACAGCAGATCTTTCCATAGTTAGAGATTTATTTTCCCACTACCTGATGAAAACCACAAGATTTTCTTTTAAAATTGCATCCAGCTTCTGCCTTAGGGCCTTTCACTCACCAAGGGATCGTTCTGCTAAAAGGAGCTAAATAGAATAATGCAGACCTGCAGTACTCAGAGTGAACCTGCTTAAAATATTCAGGTGGTGAAAACCATTAGACAATTTCAATAGTAATAAGTGAAAAAGATAAAGTAATTTCTGGGAAGCATTACCCTTACAAAGAGGTTCAAATGTTGCTCCTAGTTGTATTAAATAACCAGGATATTAGAGGGGAAAAGGAATGTGTACTTATCAAGGCATACAACCAGCAGTCCAGTACTGTAGTTTTTAAAATTTTTCTAATCCACTCGTTTTCAACAAGTGTGTACTTTAAAATAACCTTTGGCTTTAAGAATTAGAAACAGATCCTATTGCTCTGCTTGTCAGTCTGCTTGGGCTTATTCCTTGTTTCACAGAAAGTCAATCTCTCACTAGAGAGAAGAAAGACATGAAAGTGCTTCCCTATCTCAGAACTGTCAAAAAATTCAGTTTATCTTCAGTTTATAGAATGGATAATTATGTCTTAAATGATGGTAGTTTGTATAGTGGTCCAATTCTCTAAGCAAGAGATTCATCAAGTGACAGAAATGTCTCACTGAAAATTTACACTGGGGCTCACTCTGAAGGCCTTGAGTTAATTGCACAAGTTCATGACCTAACCATTTCTTGCTTGGAAGCTCACAGGCATCCATCACTCTGAAGATCATGTATATCCAGTTTTGGCAGTGCACACAGAAAACCCCACTTATTGCAAGAATCTCATGTTTGCCCACAAAACTAAAGATACAAGTCCAAGAGTTTGTTCTAACAGATTAGCCATGCTTTATGTAACACAGCTGATGTTAACACCTGACTAAGAATAAAGGAGAGAGCTACAACAGCCAGGAAAGAAAGATGTTGGGAAAGCAGAGAAAAGAGCTATATCCTCCACATGGCTTGCTCCACATCTCATTCTCTGGGTGGATAAAGCATCCTCCTTCTCCACAGCCATGGTCACCTTTTGCCTCAAACAAACACACAGGCTTTTAGCCTTTTTTGTTGTGAAGGACTGAATTATTGGCAGTTTTCTTTTTCAGGTCTTCAGTCCAGACCAAATGCAAATGTACAATTAACTTTGTCACAGTGTTTCTCTACATCATAATGAGCTCTGGCAGCAATAGTGTGGCATGTTTGCTACTCTAATGAACTTGATCCTCACTCTCATAACCAGTGCACTCAACAGCACAGAAGGTGTTATGGTGCAGGGGTCATGTTGCCATCCTGAGTCTCTGGTGGGTTTGAGAATGACCTAGTGGGGTTATGAAATTATATCATGGGACCCACAGTGCCTTGACATGATTCCAGAACACTATGCAAATAGCAAATATGAATAATGAACGTTTAAAGCAAGAACTAAGCACCAGACAAACAATTCATAAACCACAATATTTGTCTATGTCACTTGCAAGTAAATTCAATTATAAACAAATTAATAATAATAACAACGCAAGTTTATGCAAAACACGGGGCACAATTTCCTGTTACTTGCATCTTCAGCCGTCATCTCCATCCATGCAAAATGAATGCAACATTTTTCAAATCAAATTTGGTAGGTTTTCTCACCTGCTTCCAAGTCACTGCAGTGATACAATCAAGTATCCAGATACATTGCGAAAGAGGATCCACTGATGACTTCTGCCTGCTCAGCTTGGCATCTGACTACTCAGCCTGACTTCCTGGGGAAAAATCTGTGTCTTGGTCTTTTAGGTCCATTTTTTTTTTTCGCCACGATCACTTCACTTTCCCATCACTTGTAAATCTGTTAGCCCCTTTCAAAACATCTTGTAAACTTTCACAAAAAATAGTGACAGAAGAGGAAAGGAATCCACATTAGTCTCTCTGCTGAGTCTGCAACACACCTTTTCTGTTACTTAATTAATTTAGTAGAAACACTGACCTTTAAGTGTATAGAATTCAGAATCATCCATAGCATATGTCACTAGCAGCTAGGGAATGGGATGCAGTGGATGGAGGATACTGAGTTTATCTGTCCAAGATAAGGAGTATTTCAGGAGTGTGAAATAATGGAGCTTGTGGGAATAATTGTCAAGTAAATTGAAGGTAGCCAGAAATAATGTTCACTAAAACATAAATCAAGAGTCACTTCAAAATTAATCTGTTTAATCTACAGTAATAATATGAAGTTTCATGACTCTGCTTCCAGTCTTAATCAGCTTCCATATTTGAATCACCATGTTAGCTTATATTCCTCAAAAACAGCGTGTTTCATTTTTGTATCTATACAGTACCTTTTGCATTCTTCCACTGATTTGCAAAGGACATAATATGCAAATTAAGAACATGATTTTTAGATTTTTGTTTGGTTCTTGTTTTGTTGTTTTTGTGGATTTTTTGTGGGTTTTGGGTTTTTAATGGAAACAATGAGAAACGTGTTCTAGCCAAGTTAGGAAAATGTGAACATGTAAATTTACACCTCCAAGATGGGTTTTTTAAACATAATGCCATTGCATTCATCCTACACTACAGAAGATTTTTTAAATGGCTACAGTAGGTATAAAAAAAGTCTAATGAAATATTTCAGAAGAGATTATGGTGTGTAACCCACCAATTGAGATTTGATATACTTAGGGGGAACCTGAGGACTTGACATGTAATTTTACAAAAGTCATATTTCCTTGACTTAAATAACACCCCATGGCATTAATCAAACCCCA
The DNA here is from genome assembly GCF_017590135.1 of Pyrgilauda ruficollis. NCBI lineage: Eukaryota > Metazoa > Chordata > Aves > Passeriformes > Passeridae > Pyrgilauda > Pyrgilauda ruficollis. Next base: position 8,945,950 of record NW_024516984.1, on the reverse strand, counting down.
CAGAGCCAGTATGCAGAACCAGAATCAGAGTGTTCCTGTGTAATAAGGAAATGAGCATGACCCGAGAAATTACTTCCAAAAGCTGGTCACTTACTGGTTGATATTTCTGAAGCTAGTTATGAGCATAGAGCTCTTGAAATGCTCTAGCAAAGCCAGTGTGTTAGTATTGAGATGCTTATTTAAATTTCCTTTGGTTAGTTGAATTTCTACCATTTTATTGAGCTGAGCTTCAAACCAACTCCATTCCCTGGTAGATGCCGTGGAACCAGAAACTGTGTTTCTCTTCAAGGACCACTTCATCAAAGATCACCAAAGCTGCTCAGGAGCCTGGCTTGCCCTGCCAGGCTTCAATCTGCTTCGTCTCTCTCTGGAGTCCCTCATGCTAGTGCTGATCCCCACATACTGGTCTGTGTTCAGATTTCCCTAAGGCAAGACCCTGGAAACTTGGGAACCATCTGCCTAAACAGGGATTTCCTCCAGTTTGTCAGCAGTGAAGTGGAAGCCAGTGAAAGCACCCACTCCCTAAGCGTTTGGGCTCATACACCTTAGGTTTGAAAGTGAAAAAACTTATACAGACTGTTATACTCACTGTGCGAGTGTGCCCCAGGTAGGGCTCACCCTGCACCACTGAATAAATCTGCAACTTCTCCAGGAAGCTGGCATTTTTTTAGCTGAGATGCTGCCATTCATCATTAGAAAAAGTAAGAGTCCTCATGAGCAGAAAAACTCTGTTTTTCACATGGCTGCAAGAAAAACTACAGTTCTTTCCCAAAAAGAGTTTACAAATTGAAACCATTACCTGGCAACAACTTCATTATTGTTTGTCTTCAAGGAGGTTCCACTTGGGCTCAGTGTTCCATTTACACAACACAGCAGTACTCTCTTCCAGACATTACAAAGGATAAAAAGGCTGTAGGGAACTCTTAGGGTGGCTGCAAGAAAAACTACAGTTCTTTCCCAAAAAGAGTTTACAAATTGAAACCATTACCTGGCAACAACTAAAGAAATGCTAAAGAAAAAAAAAGCAATTAAGTTAACTTATTACTCTATTAGATTTGTCTACAATCCCATACAATGAAACCAGAACCAAAACAAACAAAAAAATTCCCCAAGTTTATCTAACGCCTGAGAAATAGCTGAAAGCAATTGGAGGGTTTTTTTAGCTTGCTTGTTGTTTTGAGCTGCAAGGCAGGAGCAGAGCACAGTCCTATGCCATGTGTTATTCACAGCTGGAGAAATATAGGCTTATTATTTGCTCAGGGTTTGCTGGTGATATCAAGATATTTCATTAAAAGAGGAAATTTCCACAGGTTTTCTGCATTCCAGTTCTAAGATTTAATCCCTGGGGAAAATATTGAAAATGAAAAATAATGATGTGAACAAGAGCTCCAAGGCCTAACACCACTTGTGAATACAGTAAGTTTTAAACAAATGATCTTCATGTAATTTATAATATTTAACTGCAGTACAAGTTTATCAGATGTGTTGACAACAGTTTCAGTCCAATCTCTTGGAAGTTTACTTCCCAGCTCCCATCCCAGTGGCAGCTGCCAGTGGCAGCACTAGGCTGCCTGAGCAGAGCTCAGTGCCTGGTACCTGCAGAACTACCCTGCTCAGGAAAAGGCCCAAACTTCCTTTTGGGAAAATTAATCTCCCTGTAGTTCCCCCAACACCCTGTTAGAGATCAAGATATAGAGGAAGCTCTCTTCCCAAATGCCTAGCCCTATCTCCCTGCTCAGACTATCCATCCTCTTCTACTCAGATGCAGGAGAGTGCCCTTATAACTAGAAGCTTCATACCTCTCAGAGCTTATCACAGTCTCATCCTCCTCTCTCTGCAGTTGGCATATTCCCATTGCAAAATCCTCTGCTCCTACATGTTGCATTCTCCCTTACTTATAAAGAGAGTATTTAGCTGGTTATTCTGAGCAGCTGTTGAACATCTCTTCTTCCAGTCCTTGCTGTTTTCCTTCAGCTTTGACCCGTGCAGAAAATACCTTCTGCTTATGCCTAAACTGTTGTGACAGATGAATTTTAATTAATTCATCATTAAATCATTTTTGACATAGAGCAGAAATAATCCAAAACATAAAGTCTGAAAATTCTGACTCCCGTTTCACCAGACTGGGGAAAGGCAGAAAAATTTCTGCCTTGTAAATAAACCCCAGGCAGGTACTGCAAAACTTCAAAGGAGCTTGGAAAGGATGTCTTCCATAACAGCCCTCCTGGGAATGGAGAATGCCCCTTATGGGGCTCTGCCTTGACAAGGATCGGGGAGAAGGTAGCAGAGTGGGACTGTGGAAGAGGCAGTGACAGAGGAAGGCATAAAAGCCATCTTCTCAGAGATGGTATTTAAGGAAACATATTTTTTCATTGCAGATTTCAAAGCTGGCAGGCAATACTGGATCACCTAAACAAGCCTCATGCTAAATATAGCTTTGGCTATAAGCATCCCCTATATAATATAACCAGCAAGTGCCAGCTCTTCCCAGTGACAGGATTGGGTTGTAGTAGACTGCTCAGTTGCATCAACTTGGACCAAAATACTGCTACTTCTAGAAAGCAATAGCAGATCAAGTTTATACCTGGGATGCACTGTCCCTGAGATTCATGAGAAAAGCTTAATTATTTCTCAGGTTGTGATCTGGCATAGGGCCAAAATAAGGGATCTCAATTTAAAGGTCTGTGAATAACACCAGATAACATTTTAATTGTCAGACACTATTAACATTCAGCTCATGCTAATAAAAAAAAATAAAAATATGAAAATTGCATTACCAAATATGTATTTTTTAAAAAATAAAAATGCAAGCTGCAATAGCTTACTACAGGAGGTTGAAAAACCTTTTGACTTTGTGGAAATCATCACCATCTTATGTTACACAAAGGAGAGCCCTACATCCTAGAACCTAAATGTTGCAGTGTGGAGCTCCAGGAGCCACTCAGCAGGCATCCTTTTGCTTGCCGTAAAACCCAACCAGTAAATCTTACCTATTTGACTTTTGCATATGAGAAAATGCATAAATTTGAAATGCCAGTTTGTACAGCTCTGTCACTCTAATAATTCAGCTTCAATCATAATGATATGCTTTTGTTTAGTTCAAGTTTGGTTTCTGTTTGTTTTGCCATGTCTACAGCTGATTGTAGCCCTAACACCAATTACTATTTTCTTGTCCAGAATTATTTGTCCAGAATTAAAAAAAACCCAAACCAAACAAAAAAACAAAAACCAAAAACAAACAAACAAACAACCCCTAGAGAAGAAAGTAATAATGAACTATTTTTATGAACAGTCAAAAAACTGCCCTTAAACCCATACAAGTTATGTCTTGTTTGACAATGGCATATTTCCCATGGTCTGTCTTTTCTGGCTGTGCTCTTGCTCATCTCTGTTGCTGGTTTTGTGATACCCACCTCTGTAAGTTTCCATCTAATGCACTAGAGAGGGAAAAGCTGCCACTACTGTCCCTGTGTGCAGCAGCATACCATTCCTGGATGTGTCCACAAGGCAGCCTTCAAACACTAGTGAGACTGCTGTCCCACTGCAGCCTGTGAAAGGGCTGAAAACACTTCCAGGAGCCCCTCTAGAAACCAAGACTTAGAAAAAGAGGATATTTTTTTCCCCTCTAGAAACCAAGACTTGGAAAAAGAGTGTCAGAGCCTAATCTGTGGCAACAAGAATAGAAAACACAGTATTCTGAGTTGGAGAAATATGATAAAGGAAACCAAAACTTAAATAAAAGAGGGGGAAAAAAGCAAAACAAACGCCAACTACTCAATAGGAAGCATGGAAAGTTATTCCAATAATCAGGAAGTCCCTAATCCAGACAAGACTTGGTCTGAACTGTGGTGTGTTATGCTACTGCCAGATGCCATTCCTAATGTGAATTTATTTTAAGAGAATATTGGACTTGGCCAAGAAGCTGCCTTTGTTTGATTTGTTCTTTCTGCATGCCTTGAGTGATACAAAGGGCACTGGGATGGGGTTCACTCTTCTCCTAGAACTGATTTTTGCCATTTGTTAGACATGTTGCCGGGAAATTAAGATACATTTCAAAACCATCTGACATTATATTTCAGCATTGCAATAACTGATATGATTGCACTCAGGAAAAATGAGCAACCATTTATTTAGACAGGCCAACTTTGATGCTGATTACAGCAGTCCTCCTGTTGTTGGTGCTTAATGTAATATCTGCTCCTACAAGAAGGAATAGCCATTAAACCAGTCTATAAGTAGATTATTCCCTTCTCCACAGGGAAGTGTCTCTGAGGCAGGGACTGAAAGCCTTGTGTGGAGCTGAAATGGTGTCCTGGACTATAGACAGGGACTGGGAAGTCTTTAAGGAAAGTGGATCAGGGCTAGCAGTCCTGGTTGTGCCTTCAAGGCCCTGACAAACATAAACCCACTCTTCTTCCTTCAAAAGCAAGCAAATGAGTCGGTCACATGAGTTCACTGCTATAGTCAAGGTGTTCAGCAGTGGAGAAGACAACTATTTCTTGCAACATTTAGACTATGACTTTGCATGATCCTCCTGGTCAGAGCAAGATTTAGCTATACTTTTCCACATGTCTGCCTATCTTTCTCCACCCATGTCTTCCTCTAAACAGCTTCTCCTCTCACTGCTGGGAGGTATTTGGGAAGCAATGTCTCACAGAGACCTAGCAGGCTCATCTATGCAAACTGGGTGTTAAGTCAGAAGGAAGAGGCCCAGGATGTTTACAAGGATGATCTTGATGGATGAAAGGTATTCTGAAGAACATCACTGTAATGAAGGGGGGAAATCCTCCAGCAGAAATATTGGTAGAAAAGAGATTTCTCTTTCTCTCAAGCTGTTTCTTTCTTCCCCTTATCTGACCAACTGAGACCAAACTCCTCTAAAGGAAATCTTTCCCAGATGATCTGAAAGACATTGTTCATCAGCATGGCCATACATTTTGCATTCCATTTCTGGTAACTAGAGAACAAACAAAGGCTTCCCTTCAATATCCAAGCATGTCAGTAAGAGCAGGAGATGAGTGTTCATAAACATAAATGCCCCAAGTCTAGAAAAGGAGCGAGCCAAGAACTGATAGCATTTGTTTATAAAGGAAAATTGAATAACAAAGATGCAGTGATGTAAACATGAGTCTAGGCAGGATAATGTACCTCTATGTGCAAAAATAATTTCCCAGAATAAAATTACTTTTACTGTGGACATACTAGCAAAATAAGGAACTTTTTATTCCAGAATAACTTATCCTTCTTGAAAACAGATCAGTTGCTTATTCTGGAGCAGTGTCTAACAGCATGCATACCACTGCAGCCAATGAATTGCAGGAACTCACCTATGAACTGCACTTTCTGTCAGTTTTCCCAATAAGCAAGACTTATTAGTGTCTGGGGGTGTGTATATGAGAGGGAGATAAGACATTCTTACTTTATCAAAAATGAAAAATCAAGTAATAAAATCTCAAGAAAACACAGTCTGCTTCAAAACCACTCACTGCATCATGAAAAGCAGTAGAGGAGAACTGGAGCTCCTCACAACCTATTATTTAATGAGAATCTGAAGGAATGAACTCCAGTTTCCTACAGCTCTGCCTCATGAACTACAGTGGCTAAGAAGACAGATGCTCCAGTTAACTTTTCTCACTGATGTTACATGTACATGCAGATTTTGAGGTATGTAACAACACATGAACTCCTGATGTCACCTTTGCCATGCTCTGAGCACAAAGAGGTATGTAGTTAGCTTCTTCCTCCACCTGCCTTCTTTTTCTTAAACTTGTTGTAATTTAATTGTCTTTGAGAGTTTAGCTCAGATGAAACAGATTGGTGCATTCAAAAATTAGTGATGAAACACTTGGACATATGTACACACAAGGGGTGGAACATATGAAATACATAGATACCAACATTTCAGCTGGGGAGTAGCTGAGGAGAGGAATGGGTTGCTATGGAGCTTTGTTTATCACATATAAGATATGGAAGAGAATTTCCCTGACTGACCATAAGGGTAAGACTAGGCTGAGCAGCCTAGGCAGGGATGCCTATGGCACAGATGTTCAGGTTTCAGACAAAGTACATTCTGCTGGAACTTTTCACAGAAATACAGCCTTGAACTCAGCACTGACTAGGACTACTGCTGCGGTTGCCATTCAGAAAACTCCTGCAGGTAGGCTGGGAGAAGGTGGGCAAACTTTTTAAAAAATCATACATTTATATGTCCCCAAGACAGCGGGAAAGGAATTACATAAAATGGGTGAAAATTAGCACAGTAAATGAGCATTCAAAATTTAACCTATTTTTTGGTGGGTTGTAATTAAAATCATGTTGGCAAATACTGCCCAATCTCTTTCTTGGATAACTTTCAAAAGAATTAGGAGGTCTTTGAATTTAAAAAAAAAAAAAAAAAAAAAAAAAAAAGGAAGCTGATGAAAGTTTTGTTGGAAAGCCTTCATCTCAGCAGCAAAATGTGCAACAGTTAAGGCTGAATCTCAGAGCTATAGGATGAGGTGAAGCCTGAGCAAATGCAGAGGGCAAAGCTACAGATGAACTGTTATGAAACCTGAGAAACAGAAGAGCTTGAAAAGGAAAAAAGCTTTCTAATCTGATACCTGAAATATAGTGGGGCATTAATGAATGAGGGAAAGAGACTTCCTCCCATTATCAGGAATGATCAAGGAAAAACAATAAAGAGCTATAAAATACTATGGGAGGCAGCAGGAGTAGCTGAAGTCTTGATTGCAGCCTGCAACTTGCCAAGACTTGATGACAAAAATGCATTAGCCCTGCCCCATGAAGGCTCCTGGCTCTCCAGGCACTGGATTTCTGCCGTGGGCTTCAGCCCTCGGCAGGCCCTCAACATGCCCATAGCAAGGCTGGGCTGGCCAGGCCATGGGCCGGGTACAGTCCTGTGCTGTGTGCTGTGTGCCCGTGCCCTGCCCTGGCTGGGAAAGGAAAACTGGGAAGGGATGCAGTGGATGCAGTAGTGAGCAGAAGTGGTGCGTGTCTGTGTGTATGGGAGGGGACAGTACATGGAAGTGCGTGTGTGTGGTGTGTTTGTGTTTGTATGCAAGCCTGCACATTCCCTGTCTGGGAGGACGGTGCGTGGGGAGGTCTGAGAGGTGCGTGCATCCCATGCGTAGGAATGTTAACGTGGATTCACCCGTGTGTGAGAGGGGAATCCCCTGCCTGGAGGGTGCCCTTAGCGTGTGTTGTGTGTGTGCTTGTGTGTACATCCCCTGCCTGGGGGGTCAGTGTGGGCTGTGTGTGTGCATGGATGTGCACGAGTGTGTGTGTGAGACTCTGTGTGTGCGTGACTGTGACTCTGCGTGACTGTGTGAGTGTGCGCACCCGCCTGTGGCACTGGTGTCTGTGCGTGGCTGATGTCTCTGAGCGCGGATCCCCTGCCCGGGCAGGGTGCGGGGGGATGCGCCCCCTTTGTCTGGGGGGAGGGGGCTGCGCACCGCGCCCGGGGTGGTGCGGGGTGCGTGCGGGCGCGCGCAGCCCCAGCGCGGGCGCG
>NW_024516984.1:8686478-8938428 GCF_017590135.1 Pyrgilauda ruficollis | reverse complement strand
CCCGCCCCGCCGCTGCCGCCGCCGCCGCGCACAGCCGCAGACACGGGCGGCCGCGCCGGCAGCCGGCGGCTCGCATGCAGCCGGGGATTACAGCGAGGCGAGGGCAGCGAGGGCTCGACTCTTATCCCCCCTCGGCCCCCCCCATCCTCCTCCCGACACCCCAGCCGCTCCCCGCGCGGCTGCTCCGGCGGGTTTTCATCTCCGGGGGTAGGAGGGAGATGCCTTTGCCGTGGTTTTTCCACCCCCAGCCCTCTCCGTGCCGGGAGAGGCGGTGATGTGGAGCCGGGAATGTAGAGGAAAACCCTCCCCGGGAAGGAGCGACCAAAACAAATCCCTCGCCGTGGCTTTGGCGGCCGCGCAGTGCCCGGGGAAGCCCGAGCAGCCCCTGCCAGCGCTGGGGAATCCCTCCTGCAGCCCCCGGCGGCGCCCCGGGCGCCCGCGGAGCAAGGTAAGCGGGAGGGCATCCCTCTTCCGCCGAGGGCTGCCTTTTGCTTTTATCCGTATTTATTTGAGAGCCCGAGTCATCCCCAGCTCCCGCCCTGATGGGACTGTCAGGGGAGGCAAGAACTGCCTGCGGGCGCCCGGGCCGGCCGGGAGCGCGGCGCTCCCGCGGGGAGCCCCGGGGTGCCCCGGGCGCTGCGCAGCGGCGGCCCCGGCGCGGGGAGCGCCCCTGGGGAGGGGGCAGGATCGGCGGGGCGGGACGGACGCGGGCTGTTCTCCCCGGCCGCCTGGATCGGTCTGAGGCTGGGTAATAGAACCCTCATCCTGGAGCGCTTTGGAAACCGTGGCTTGTGTTTTTGTTCCTTCTGAGCTGCTAAAGGGAGGGAGGGAATGACATTTCGTAGTATTCTGCCTCCTGCCGTGGGTGAGCTCTACCGATAAAGGCTCGTCATTTGTTTCCGATGCTCTAATAGTGCTTGTGGAAACCTGATGATACAAAACCTCAGCCTTCTCGGTAGCTGTCGTTGGAATTATCCCATCCACCCGGGGACTGAAAAATCTCCTCTGGAGAAGAAAATACATGTAGCATTATGGTAGTCTAAAAGACACTGTCATATATGCTTTCTGTAGGTAGGTAGCATGCTGGCCCCTGAATTTAAGAACCTAAATGTCTTTATGAATAGGCATGTTCATTGGCTACATGGCTTCTACAAACCATTCAGTATGTTTCTTCTATCAGAATTTCACTGCCTGGGTGAAGGTAGACCTTTGTTTATACCCTATGTATGTACTGTCCATATTTATAGTAGGACTTGGACTTCATTCAATTCAAGTTACATAATGATTAAGATACAATAGGCAGTTATTATATATGCAGTTTCTTGGACATTTTAATCCGGTGCAGAAAAGACTGACTGTAGCAACACTTCCAAAATTGTTAGTTTTTCAATGTTTGTGTAAGAAAGGAAGTGTCCATAGCATCAGGTGGAGACGACGTTCCTTAGCAATTACATAGTCATTCAAGACCTTGCTATTAAAAGGACACCTAAGCAAAGGATTTAAGTGACCCTGTCCTGGAGCTCTGAGGAGGTGCCAGGATTCGTTTAGAGGAGGAAGAATAGCAGAGAGACTGGGCAGGCTTGGGACGGGGAAAAGCCTGTCTTGTAACATTTTGCATTAAAACCACCTAGAGTTCAAGTTTGCTCAGCTGGCGAGTCTGTCCAGCTCAGAGCAGAGCTAGCACCAAGCCTTAGAGGCTGGGCAAGGGCTGCAAAACTGAGCATTCCACCAAGCCTGGGACACGATCCTCCAGGGAGTTTTAGTAGAAACTTTCAGGGGAGCAGGGTCAGTGAGTACATGCCACTTATGGGATTTGTTTGTTCTCTGATCACCAAGATGTGCTAGCAAAACTCTGGAGTCTTTCCCAGAGAGATAAGATGCAGTACAGAAAAAAATAGTTTGTTTCTGGTTCTTAGCACCTCTGTCTATTCTGTTCAAACAACTGATAAATCTGATACAACTGATAAACTCTCACTTCGTTCAGCATTAGTGGAACTTGCAGCTGGCTTGTTGTAATTTTTTTTTTTATTTTCCAATGAGTGCTTCTGCAGGCCGCTCTAACCACGGCATTTGAATTTCTCTTGCCTCCCTTCTCGGCTGGATGCTGTCGCTGGAGCTCAGCAGGTTGCCCTCACTCAGATGTATGCAGACAGTAAAACATCTTCAGCTTGAGATGAGGGAGAGGTGCTGTTCAGAGCAGCACACTTCAGCCTGAACATCTCCATTTGCTTCAGCATTTTGAAATGATCCATTGCCTTAACAATGCCATGTCACATAAATTTGTTCATACTCAGCCTTTTTTTTTTTCTAAGTGAAAGTTAATTGGCAGATTCTGGCTTGCCATTCAAAGCAAGGCGAGAGGTCAAGATTTGCAATAGCTTTCTTGCCAACAGTTGGGATTTTGCCAAACAGTTTGCTACTGTCACTTTTAGAAAAAAATCTTGATCTTATGTGACTTTCTTGAGTTTCATGTGCAAGTAAAATATATTCTATGATGCTACTGTATTTAAAGCTACCTGCTGAAGGATATTTCAGTCAGTGTTTTACTCCGTCTGTCATGATATAAACAGACATTGGGGAAGGTCTGTCTGGTCTCAGCTCAGAGGAGGAATGCAAGCTGAGATATCTGGTGAAGGAGGCAGTGACTGGAAGTATATCAGTGCAGTGGGATTCCACTGCAGACCCTCCTGAAGGTGTCTGCTCTACCAGAGTACAGACCTGCTGCTCCCCACAGGAAGAGATGGGAGCCAGAAAGGGAAGAGATTAAAGTTGTATGCCACTTCAGCTTTACCTCAGTAGACATACATGTAGCCTAAAAATGAAATTTTGGATGTTTTCAGGGGTCAATTCTATTAATTCATCATGTTATTGCATAATGTCTTCTGATCCAGCAATGCTCACAGCTCTTGGAATTAAGCAATGATTGCCTCTGAAAAGTCTATACATGTTTGTCTAATATTGCTACAGTAAGTTTTTGTCATCTTTAGGAATAAGGGGTTTTTTTACCTAAGAGGTGTCTGAACATTATAAACATAAATATAAAATAAACATTGATATTAAACAATAATATGAAATAAACATTATAATGAATGCATGATAAAAAACAGGCTGTAGTTTACTTTGTGTTTTGCTGTTTCTAGTCATAGGATATGAGCACCCCAAGAGAAAATATTTTTGATTTCCCATCTGTTGTGGGCATTTTTTTATTGTAGTTATTGCTGGGGTAATGGAACTGGGTATTTGATTCCTTGGATTTTATAATAAATCTTTGAAATATGTTGTTTTAATTCACATTTTAGTAGGGAGAAATGCGTGTTTACTTTGTAACAAAAATATTAACTTCAAACCAAAATAAATTTTCCAATATTAAATGCAGAGATTTTTTAAGATATGCAACAGTGTTCTATGGGATAATGTGCAAAGAAATTGCTTAGGACGTTACCGAGTAGATGTAATCCTATTGTAAATGTAGATTTTTGTGCAATCCCATAGCTTCATATGTTTTTTAATCTATAATTCTCTGGCTATATGGAAAAGATATGGAAAGAATTTCATTATTTTGAATTTTTTCTTCACTATTATGCCATTAGAGGTATCATATTACATGCTATAATGCATACTTTGCTCAATCACGCTCAAGTAAAGTCTAAGTAAAATGCATATATGGCTAAATTTAAAAAAAAAATTGAACAGCGAGTCTTAACAACTCAAGTGTTTATTGAACAGAACTTGGAGGTTTCTTATCTTGGTTACCATACAAAGTCAGTCCTGGTATAGCTTCTCAGACCACTACATACCATAAAAGCCTTAGGAGAGTATGCATCAGTCAAGATATTTAAAATCTATTAGGCTTAAACCCGCCTGTATTCTTCATAAAAATCTGGAAGGACAGCAAAGGCTATTTTGCCTTTTGTCCATCCCAGTGCTTGCTACAGCATGTGCAGAAATTTCAGCAGAAGTCACGCATTGGCATCTTCCTAAGTTTTCACTTGTTTGCCATGCAATACATTCCTTCTTCCAAGTCTGGATGGAGGGATGGAGTTTCTTAATGAATGAATTTCTTAAAGGATAAGTGTTTTAAATGACCTTTTTCTTTTTCACCAGCGTGAAAGTATGATGATGTTAACTGCATATTCAGAAAACAAAGGATATTATTTTGGAGGCACTTCTTCCTGGATTATGGTATGAACAATAGGGAAACAGTAAAGGAAAAGTCTCAGGCCACTAAAATCAGCAGGGTTTTAAATTTATTTGTTTCTAATGCAGGAAATCTATATTTAGCCATAATGATAGATCAGCTGTGACTTAGGTGTCTGGATTCTGTACATCCCTATTCCTACTCTGGATGACTATAAAGAGTAGTCAGTAGCATCCACTGCTGGCACCAGCAAGAGAGTCAGAACAACAATCTATTAGCTAATAAATAATATATGTAATGCTGGCATAATGCAGCTCTGAGCATTTAGGAGTAGGCTGCGATGAACAGCAACTGAACTCTTTACAAGGAGCAGCGGCAAGTGACCAATTTACCCCTCACAGTACCATGACAGGAGAGCACTGTAAAATTGTGTGAGGGCATTTACAGCCTGAGCCAAGGCAGAGGGGCTGAACAGCTCTCTTACCACAGCACTAGCACGTGATGCATAAGCCCCTAGGTTTTTGTTACCCTTAGGAAAGTGCTTCTTACTAGGAAATCACTTGGCTATTGCGAGGTGGTGTTCTTGCTGCCATCATATCCAGGTACTAACTTGTTAGGCAATAATGTCAGCCCTTTAGGTAAAACCACATTATGAGGAAATGAATGCAAAGCTGTGCTGATAATTAACTGAACAAAGCTCTCAAACGTAATCTTCTTTGATGACACTGGAGATGAGCTTCTTCCCCTGATTGCCTAACAAGTTAAGAAATAGAAATCAGTTATGGCAGTACAGTCCAAATACAGAATAAATTTGCCTCAGAGCATTAATAGGGCAGTTCATAATATTTCACAGTACCTCATCAATAGTTAACTTTTAGAAAATTAGCTTTTTTCAGTATGTGTAGAGATAAAAATTACAATCAAATGCAAGAACTCAAAATGAAGCCATGTTTCTTTTTACAGAGTTTCAGTTGTGTCATTTGTCCTCTTAAGGTATGGGGATTTGGTTACCTACAAGGTTGTTGACCTCATCTCAGGTGGATGTACTCTCAAATGGCAGAGTAATCCTGCTATAATTTATAGCCATTCATTCAGTGTAAATTTGCATATACGAGAGACATTCTGAGACAGTTTGAGCAGAAAGTGCTGGCAAGCTGCTGAAGCTAGAAGAATCCCACTAATGTATTTAAGCAGACTGAAAACAGTGAATAGGCTTAATTAGCCTTGAAATCACACAACTGTGAATGACAGTATTGAACGTGCTTTTCCAGTGGTTGGTGAGATTAACAGCACAGAGTCGCTCTACCTTGACAGGAGTGCTGTCTAGAAGGTCTTGCCTTCTGGAATATTTCCTTTTGTTCTTTCTTCTTGTTATTGCTGACAGAGCAAACGTCTTAACTGGGTAAGCTTTATACTTGAATTTATTCTCAGGACTAGCCTGGCTACTGATAGTCACTTTGGTCCTTATTTAGACATGTCATTAAAGTGGCATTAGCAGTGCTTCTGCTCCTTTTGAACTGAAGAAGGGATGAGAATGTTTAGCTGCTTCAACATGTTTGTAGATAACCCAGGTAGAAGAAAAAATATCTCACTTTTCCTCAGTAACCTTGTGGTTTGGGTACTGATGGAGAAAAACTGAGCTTTTAGGCCTTTCATAGATTTACATGATGCAAATAAACTTTTCACTTCTTGTAATCCAAGATTACCACCCACCAAAGGACTGGTCACACCCTTCAGTTATAGACTCATTCGTGTCTGTTGTCTTTCAAGCACAGGCTGCCTCATTCTTCTTGTTCAGTAGAAATGGGGATGGTCTCCATCACTGCAGCTGTCCTGGGAATTACTGATAGCAGCAGGAGCCTGGAAGATATAAACCACAGGTTTGAATCACCAGGGATGAACCTGGTCCTTCAGTGAATGTTTAATGATCAAGCAATGACATCAAGGTGGAGCCAAGGCCACCACCTCATGGTGGATTTGAAAAAAGTAGACCTTGTTCAATACTTTTGAAGGACTATTTTACATGCCTCTTGTAAGAGGAGGTCTCCAGGCTTAGAATATCATGTGGGTGGGTTGTGTCCCTTTTGATCCTGCTTACACACTGGGCCTGGATGGGAGTTAAGAGCATCTTCTTCCTGACTGTGAAGTATCGTGTTGATCCTGTCTTAGAGGTTCCCACACCCTTCTTTGAACTTGGGACTTGTGTGTTTAATATTAGAAACCCTGAACTAATGGCTCTGATGAAGCACATTTTTTAAGAGGATGCTGTGGCTTTTAAAAATACATTTTGGCTTGATAGAAGTAAATAAATTAATTTATAGTGGCAGTTTTATAAAAGTGTTCCTTTTAGCCTGTCTTGATTTCAGAATTATAGTAACAGTAGCATAGGGTTGTGCATGATAGCGAGTCCTCACTTTTTTCCATTGTCAAGTCAATTTGAGGGTCAAAAAATATCAATACTCTTGGTATCAGGTAGGACTAAAAGTCAGTGTAGCTTCTTCTCTACAGTGTTAAACTGGAGTTCCTAAGAACAGCTTCCTTTTACCAACCCCCAGACCAACTGTATCTTTGTGCATTATGTGGAACCAAAGCTGATAAGGTCTTAGATAAGGTCAGGAAGCAAAATTTTATGTTTTCTGGGTGACTGCTTTTCTCAGATAGGCAAAATAAGACTTCGGGTTGCCCTAGGCCCTGTACAGCAGTTTGTAGTAGTAGTTTGGGATGTTTTTCCAAGGCATCCTATAGTTGAAGACATCAAAATGTTGAAGGGTTGGATTCTTCAGATCAAGATTAGATGGAAATTTGTCTTAATTTTTAATGATAAAAGCCTTCTGTAAAGATTTGCTGATGCTGTGACCTCGGGGATATTTCCAGCTATGTGTGTACAAAGGCACTTGTCAAAAATTGAGTCTCCCAAAAACCAAGGCCTTGACTCATTCCTTTGTTCCACCTTCAGTGCTTCCGTAAAGCAACAACAATAGGAGTTTGAGATAGGCTGCTAATTGATTGAGACAAATGTCTCTTGAGTAAATCTGCAACTCTCAAACTGTATTCTTTGGGCAAATCTCTTCCTGTCTGTGGTCCAGGTAGGTTTAGGCCTACCATTTACCTTGATTAAATCAGGGAACCGTCGTGTTAGAAATGGTTGAAAAGGAAATTTTGACAGAAGCAGCAATTGAACGTAAATGTTTTAATTTCCAAAGTCACTTAGGAATACAACTGTGCTTTCCTTAATTGTAGATTTGGGACAGCGGCATTGCATGTTTTTTCTTTATTAGAAAACTCAACAGTATACCAGGATTCTGACCAAAATGCAGCATCCAAAATTTTGGGTGCAATTTCATTCAAAAAGGGATAAAATCTGACTCTTCTGTATGATGTGCCTCATTGCTTCAGACATCATTCTCTATGTATATAGGATAATATTATATGCTGTGCAATATTTCCCTGCCTAGAAACCTAGAATCATCATTCATTACTACACTGTGCAGGCTTTTCTTCAGAAGAACAAAAAGACATCTGTGAAGTTCTTCACTGCTTTCAGCTACTTGGCAGCACTATTACTGGCAGGGAGCAGTGGAAGATTGAAGGATTAGAGAAGCTAACATATTTAGAATAACCCCAAAACAAATTGCTTTAGGACAACTGATTACTTTTGTGCCTCCTGAAAGAACAAATGATGTATTGACAATCTCCTCCATCATCTTAATGCACTGCAATGCAATTAGAAGAGAAAATCAAGTAGTGGACGGATAAACTGCAACTCAAAGCTCTAATTTATTAATATTAATGTATTTGCTATTATTAGTGTATCCTGCACATGTAACATCTGTAGACTCTCAAAGAATTCTATGGAAGCAGCAATCAAACCTGTGGATCCAGAGTGCTAGTTGGGATATAAATATGTAGTCTGATTTAGACCTGACATGAGGACCTTACATAATCACATTTCTTTAATATCAGGTTGTTTGACATTAAAGAAAATTATCTGCCATTCGGCCTTGTACTTCTCTGTGACAGCTCATCTCCTCAGAAGCTTCCAGGGAAGGCTAAATAGGCAGTGAAAGACAGTATCTTTGGCAAAAGCAGAAACAGCCCTTAGCAACCAATTGTAAACATGTACAGTAAAGTGCAGACATGACCAACAACTGCATCCTAAATGAGAAATGTTTCAACCTGCAATGGAAATTGAAAGGTTTTTGTAAACTGAGCAGGAATGCATCAGGATTGTTTGTAAGGATCATATAGCCACACTTGTCACAAGCACTACCAGCAGAGCTGCTAGTAAGGAGAGAGAGAATTGGAGCTGATCTGAAATAACATTTGGTGGGGATCTTGATTCAGCACTGGATGGGCTACAAAGCCATGTTCAGTGCTGTCTTGAGACCCCAGTGCAGGCTGAGGGGATACTGAGGGATACAATCCCAGTGCTCAGATACAGACTTGTGAAGAGGTACTACTCAAAAAGACCACTTGAGCCCTAAATTCCATGAGACTTGAGGTAAAAATTACTCTGAATGCACTCAAGAGCATTTAGCTTTTTGTAAAGCAGTCTGCATCACCTGTAGTGTGTCTAGAGCCCACCCACATGGCTTTACCTTGCATAAGAGTTTCAGTAAATGATTGCAAGTGTTATTGGGGTAGTAAGAAAACTCAGAAAGCCAAAACTACCAGGCTTGTGTGACTGCAAGACTTTAAAAACATTTTATCATTTATGCTTTCCCTCTTTTTCTGTCTTCTGTCACCTTACCTATTTCTGTCTGAGTTTTCTTATCCAAGGCTCATAGGGAATATGTGGAGTCTCAGAGTCTGCTGCTCCTTGGTGAAGTTCAGCTCATCCATCTAAAAGACATCTCTGTGCTCAAGATGGTGAGAACAGAGAGTTAGCAGACAGACTGATTTAGTCAATCTGAAAAGTTCGTCTAAAAAAGGCCTCATCTTTTTTGATTTTTTTCCTGCAGAGCTCCAAGACTTTGTGCAGCCGAAGTTTAAATTTTCACATACCAGAAATAAATAACCTGTGAGGTCTGTTATGAAATAGAAATAATCATCATTTCAGACCAGTTAGCCATAGTCCAAGAGCTGATTTTGCAGGATTTACTCTCAAAGCAAAATCTTGCTTTTCACAGACCAACTCATCCATAGCTGTTAACAGAGCAGTCAAAGCAACAGGTGGGATTTGGTCTTATTTCATGGAAAGACTCAGCTCTCCAGAAACAGCTCTGCCCATGGCTGTAGCCTGGCAAGATCCAGCCATTGCTCACAGAGAAGCTGTGTCACAGGGAAGCAGAGGAGAGAGGCTAAGGCTCCGTCTTTTCCCCCTCAGACCACGTTGCTTCAAATGGTTTCACCAACTGAAGCCCCTGAGGACTTGTGCCAAGAGCTGTCACCAGCAATTTGGATAATCAAAGCTCAGATACGTCTCTCCTGTGCACACATGCATGTGTTCCTGCATATAGATATGAATCTGAGACATACAAAGGATGCTCAGGAATACTTTGACATGTTTCCTGACACTTCCCGCGTTCAGCTTGCCAATCCTTAACTATATGAGATGTGACTTCTCTAAAGGTGGGAAATGGAAATAACGAACAACTCATTTGAGCGGGAAGCTTTTATGCAGAGTTTTAGCTAGCACCTCAGCCATCTTTTAAAAAACTGAAATTAAGGGAAAATTCTAGTAAAAAGATCCCACAGCACACCATTAAGAAACTGAAGATCTTCGTATTTTGAAACAAAGAGCAGACATTTGAGAGCTAAGATGTGGCAGCAGAGAGATTACAGCAAAGCAGACACTGAAAGAAAAGAAGAATCATACAAACAAATAAGTTAGCAAAAATGTGTTTGCTCAGTAAAAATGTATTGGTTTTGCTTCATCTTTTCTTGGCTGACTTGCTGGATCCCAGGTTGTAGGCTTTAGGAGTCAGATGCTAAGGTGAGCACAGGCTTTCTAAGTTTTTTTTTTAAATCACAGAGTACCTCCAGTTCTCCAGCTAGAAGGGATCATAAGGATCTTTGAGTTCAACTCCCTGCTCCTCACAGGATTACCTAAAACTAAAAACTAAACCATATGACTAAAAACATTGACCAGATGCTCCTTGAACTCTCAAAGGCTTGGTGTCATGACCCCTTCTCTGGGGAATCTGTTCCAGTGCCCAACCATCCTATGGGTGAAGAACTTTTTCCTAATGTCCGCTCTGAATTTCCCTGACATTACACCTACAAAACCTAAAGCTAGTTTTCCCAGAAAGTGTTACATACCTGCATTAAATACAGCCTGAAGTTCTTAAGATTTAAGTCAGTTTTAACAGCTAAACTAGTAAATGCAACAATCGTCTCCCCAGATCTTTCTTGATTTTGGTGAGTGTTTTTGCACATGAAGAAATCCAGCACATTGATCTTAGACTCTTCAGACCTGAAAATAAATACTTGAATGGGATCACCCATTTAATAATTTGTTTAATGTTTAATAATTTCACAATCTCTCCTTTTTAATCTCCTTTTTAATCTTTCTTGAACTTTTAAAAAAATAATTAAGTATTGGTACATCTAGAACCAGATTTTGTTTTAAAATGTTGAAGACACTTCCAGCAAATTGTGAAAAACTCTTCAATTTGTTTTTAAAGCAAGGAAATTAATTAATAAAATCTTTTCTTGAAAACAATTTGACAAATTTTGACAAAAAGACATCTTCTGACAAAAATGGTAGAAGTTTTCCCTTAAAAGTCAGAAGAAAGCAAAATCTTCACTTTTCCTGGGGTCCTAACAATATGACCCCTTCTTAGGTACCATACATACTTTTTTCCTCACTGTTTTAAATGCAGGACATGCTCCAGCAGTGAAGTGTGCTTAGGTACTGTAACTCCTCCATCTTCTTTGGCAAAATTTGTATGACAAAGATTGGGAGAGGTGTTTAAGACTAAGACATGCGAGAGTGGTTGGCATGTGAATCCTTTTGGAAGAGAGGTCTTGTGCATGGAGTCCGTGGAAGGGGCTGGCACTGCTCAGCGCAGCAACCTCCCTGTGTGCAGTTGCACTCACCTGCACTCCAAAGCAGATGGCTGCGAACAAACCACTTACTAGGAGCAGACCTTGAAGCATGGACTCTCCAGCCATCCTTGCAAATGACTTGGGAGACTCCTAAGTGTGCCGTGGCAGGTGATGTTCCGGCAACGTGACAGCACAGATAACTGGGCTCCTCAGCCTGAGGGTTTAATCTGGCCATGTAGGCATGCCCATCAAATGGGCTGAAAATGCTAAGGACTCTAAAAAGCAGCTATCTCAATCTGAGCAGCCAAAATTGTTGGATACCTCAGGCATCTGTGACCTTCATTTCTACATTACAAAGCAATGGCAATAATGGCCTCCTGCTGAAGGGGAGACTGGGATACCCTGAAAGTGGTTGGGTAGGACAGGGAGAGCTCCCTGAGGGAAATTCAGCACTTTGTGTGTAATGTAGGCCTTGCAGCAGGAAATGCTGAATAACATCAGAGGCCAAATACTGAATGAGAAAGATGAAAAGAAATGGCAAATAATTACCCGTCCATGTAAAGAGGAAGGGATTGATGTGAGAGTCACACCATTAAAAGCTGCATGTCTGTGGTGCGGGGGAGGGCACTTAACCTTCCTTCTGGCTTTCCCTAGCTTGTCGAGTTGTAGTCTTTGAAGTTTTCATTTTTATTTAATGCAAAGAATTGACTTTGATTTGAAGAGTTTTATGTAATACTACAGGTATTGTGCTACAAAGTGTTTTTATTATTGCACAGGAAGAATGCAGGGTTTTTCTAGATTTGGGGTTGAATTTGTGTTTTTCTCTACTGATTGCTAAGAGTGCTGGTGAGTACCAGGATGGCTTTGCCTGCCTCCCAAGAGATAGTTACATTTATTAATGTAACTATCTAGCCCATGGTGGACAAGGTGCATGGTGGAATTGCACATAGCCTGAAGGTTAAAGCAATAAGCCAAGCTGAAATGTATTTTAAGCCTTCTTATGAAAAAAAAAAAAATCTTCTGAGTTAGTTACAGTAGCTAAAATCCAGAAAGGTAATTTAATGAATTGTAAAGGTAACTTCATTTGTATAATTTTGTTATGATGAAAGATCTGGTGATTTTGTATTAAATCGATAATGTGGATTTTCAAGTTAGAAATGTTATACAGTAACATAAAGGTGATTTCCTTTTTTGACAAGGTAACCCACAGAGTTGATAGGGGGAAAGCAGTGTGTGTAACCTTTTTTGGGATTTCAGAAAGGCTTTTGGTACTGTTTCTCACAGGATCCTTCTGGGTAAGATGTCCAGGACACAGCTGGATAAACACATCGTGGGGTGGGTGAGCAGCTGGCTCAAAGGGTTGTGGTGAATGGGCTGACATCAGACTGACCTGCCACTGATGGGGTTCTGCAGGGCTCCATCCTCAGCCCTGTGCTCTTCAACATCTTCATAAATGACTTGGATGCAGGACTGGAAGGGGTACTAAGCAAGTTGGCAGGTGTTATGAAACTGGGAGGAGCAGTTTATGCCCTTGAAGGCAAGGAGGCCCTGCAGAGAGACCTTGCTAAATTAGAGAGATGAGCAATCACCAGCCGCATGAAGTGTGACAAGGACTAGTGCCCAGATTCTCCATCTGGTTGGGACAACCCTGGATGGATGTGCAGTCTGGGGAATGAGAGGCTGGAAAGCAGTGCCAGAGAAAGGGACCTGGGGGCCCTGGTCAGCAGAAAGTTGAATCTGAGCCAGCAGTGCCCTGGCAGCCAGGAGGGCCAAGCCTGTCCTGGGGAGCATCAGGCACAGCATGGCCATCCAGGCAAGGGAGGGGATTGTCCTGCTCTGCTCTGCACTGGGGCAACCTCACCTTGAGTGCTGGGGGCAGTTTTGGATGCCACAATATAATAATATAAAGCTATAGCAGTGCCCAAAGGAGGACTGTGAAGATGGTAAAGGAACCCTATGATTCTGAAAGTGGAGACCATTGATTATGTTTTTGTTAAAGGCACAGTTAAAACCAGGCTTTTTAGCCAAGGTTTGGGGTGAAGCTGCACAGGAAGAAATTTTTTAAAAATTATCATTGGAAACTAAAGAAGGTATGAAGAATGAAAGAAGGTGGGAAGAAAAGCATTTATGAAGGAAACAAAACTAAATTGTTTATTTATTTTTAAGTTATACATTCTTCTTCTTCATTGTATATTTCAATGACAAGAGCTCTGTAAAAAAGGCAAAAAATCACCCTCAAGGTTCAAGATACTTCACTTCGGAAAATGTGCTTTTTTAATCTTTTCAGAATGCTGCATGTTGTGAATGGTAGTTCATCCCTTGGTACATGTATATATACATAGCACACTCTCAACACTAAACTTAATAGTGTTTCACTGCTGACTTCAGTGTGACCACTAGGATTTTTAAAGTTTTTTAGAAAAGCCACATTTCCTCAAGTAGGAAAATGAAACCAATAATTATACGGAAAATCAAAAAATGTTTTATCAGCTTTAAGCCACTCATGGTGACACTAGAGTATTTGCATTGTTTGAAAAACATGTCTGGTAACTACACTGCAGAAAAGTTAAAACAATACATAGTCTTGTTAATCTTTTGTTTCTGCAATCAGAAAAATAAATAAGGATATAGTTAACTTAAGATTAATCAGATGAGATGCTTGATCTCTATTGTGTTTTTACTTGATATTGCTAATATTAGGGTGCACATTTTCATTTTAAAAACAGAAAAATAAATCCCTGAGATACAATAGTGAATAAACTAGTGAACCTCTCTAGGAAATGTGTGAAGACTTAACTGATTTCATGAAGGTTAACAGAACTCTTTATGAATTTCTTAATTCTTTTGTTTTCTTAAGTTTAAAGGAGAAATATCATTGTGCATTAAAACCTAAAAGGATTTTTTTTAAAAGTAGAGTTTGCAAATATTTCTTCTGGATAGAAATATCCTCTCACAACTGTTTACTCTGTGTAGCTGTCTGTATGCCAGAAGACTGATAAATGCATCACAGATCACTAGGAAATGCTTTAGTGAGGAGATCTTGCAAGGATTGGAGTCCCCCACTTCTCAGAAGTCTCACCATCATCCCCTTGCATGTAAGGCAATGGGGAGAAGGGTAAAACCAGAGAAAAAAAATCAGCCTAAGGTCAAGAGAAAAAAAAAAAGAAAAAAAAAAGAAAAAAAAAAAAAAAACAAAAAAAAAAAAAAAACCCAAAGGAAAAAAAAAAAAAAAAAAAAAAAAAAAAAAAAAAGAGGGATGTATTTTGGTAGGATATTTATCTTTGAAAGTGAAGTTATCAGATATTCATTTTTGTGAATGACAGTAAATGTTACAGGCTTAAACCCTTATGTAATTAGGCACAGAAGTGCTCTGGGTTGCACTGGGAGATGAGGAGGGATCTCCACAATGCAGTGCTGGAGGCAGGATGGGAAGATGCAGAATATTTGGACACTTACAGTTTTGAAGTTCAGCTTGACAATGAAATTGGTAACTAAAAATGATGGTATTCTGGGCTGTTGCCATAATTTAGCTTATGCACCAAACAAAACAAAAAGAAAAATCTTTAAATCTTAGATCTTAAATCTTTAGATGTAAATATTTCTCTCATAAGTAATTTTCCTCTTTTCTGATGTTTTTGGACATGATAGTCATACCTGGACTGTAGTTGACTGAGTCTTATTTTGTCTATTGGTGGAGGAACTTTTAAAGTTTAGCTATAATGAAGTTCAGCAATTTTGATTTTATACCAGCAACAGAGTCAATACTGTCATGGGCATGTCAGATGACACACTGTAATTATTCTTTTTTTTTCCTGATACTTCTAGTAAAGGATTATTCTAAATCCTCACTGCTCTGGTGCAGGTCTGGTGATTCTCTTTCAAACTTCTGCCTTTTCTTGTGATGAGTTTGTACCCATTTGTTCTTGTGCCAACTGGTACTTCAGTACAAATAGTTCAGACCCCTCCCAGGTGTTTACTCCTGATGTATTTATAAGTAACAATCCCTCCCAGCACAACTTTCATGTTTACTCTGCAAAGAGGATCAAATTCTTGTACACTTCAAATTATTTTATTTGCTGGATTTATTTAACTTCAAGCAAAACAAAACAAGCAAATTAAAAACAAAAACCAGATTGTTGAATTGTTGATTTGCTGAGAATAGGAGGAGGAGATGTCAGCTCTGGGAATTACTGAGGAGGACTTTCCAAGTTTGGAACAGAAGCCTTGTGTAAGCATTCTTTGGGCCATGATGCCATTGCTGGGTTAATATTGAAGCACTGTGCCTGACAGTTGGCAGCAGTAGAGCTGGTGGGTGGGTTTCCTTCCTGATTGTTTCTGGTATTCTACATTTAGTGACAAGCAGCTGCACTTCAGAGTTCACTGAAGCACTGGGCACAGTGAGTGAGGTTGTGGATTACTGAAACTGAGGTCGCTGATTGCTGTCATGCAGTCATGTCTGCAGCAATGTAACAGGTGAACAGTGGGGCAGAGAAGAGCCTTGCAGAGGATTGCTGTGTGGTCGTAAAAAAAAAAATGACTTCTCAGGATGGCATTTGAATTGTTTGGTAAATAATATTTACCCGTGAAATAATAACAGCAAATTAATATTTGAATTGGGACAAGGAGGGAAGCAGTTTGGTTTGGAGACTGTGATGTGCTGTGATTGTTTTATTCAGTTTCAGTATCTCCCAAATTAGAATTTTTCAATAAAAGGTAGACTAGCCTCTGTCTTTACTTGTACATATCCCTATAATCTTTCCATTTGCACACCTCACCATTAAAAGATAAGTAATCAGATTAAGCTAACACAGCAACATCAGAAAGTGATTCTTAAAAAAAAAAAAAACAAACAACCAAGTCTTTGTACAAATTGTAACAGTTGATTTTCACAAATGCAGGGATTCCAGTGAGTTTTTCCTTTGCTTAAGCATAGTGCTCTTAGCTGTTCCAGCTGTTCCAGTGCTTCTGGATATTACCACAAAGAATATCACTATAAAGAGGGCAAATTAAAATCATTAAATTTTCATCTGTATATGAAAGTATGGAAAGAGAGAGAGAGAGAGAGATTGGGGGATGCATTGTACTGGAAATATTCTAAGTTTTTGTCTTTTCTAGCTTCAGGAATGGAGCTATCTGTCTGAAGAGGATTCTGCCCAAATATTCGTAGTCTCCAAGCTCATTTTCCTACAGACTCTGGTGTTACAACTTCATCTTTTACAGAATGGCTGAGAAAGCTCCACCAGGGATCACCAAAAAGTCTTCAAGGTCCACCCTTTCTCTCCCTCCGGAACCAGTGGAGATCATTAGGAGCAAAGCCTGCTCGCGGAGAGTTAAAATAAATGTCGGTGGACTCAACCATGAAGTGCTGTGGAGGACTTTGGACAGACTTCCAAGGACACGATTAGGAAAGCTCAGAGACTGCAATACCCATGAATCTCTGTTAGAAGTGTGTGATGACTATAATCTGAATGAAAATGAGTATTTTTTTGATCGACACCCGGGGGCTTTCACTTCCATTTTGAATTTCTACAGGACAGGGAAACTACATATGATGGAAGAAATGTGTGCTCTCTCTTTTGGCCAGGAGCTTGATTACTGGGGGATTGATGAAATATATTTAGAATCTTGCTGCCAGGCAAGATACCATCAAAAGAAAGAGCAAATGAATGAGGAGCTGAGGAGAGAGGCAGAGACCTTGCGAGAGAGAGAAGGGGAAGAGTTTGATAATACCTGCTGCCCAGAGAAAAGGAAGAAGCTTTGGGACTTGCTTGAGAAACCCAACTCATCTGTTGCAGCAAAGGTAGGATAAACAGTAGGCTTAATATAAAGATAGTAGAAAATGGTTTCATGACCCATGCATCTGACTTGTAGGAATCAACAACATCCACTAAAATATTTAGAGAAAAGAAGAATCTAAAAATCTACATATCATTAAGTGAAAACACCAAAATCTGTCCTAAATCCCACTGAAATCAGCAGAAGGAACCCTGCTGAGTTCATTTGTTTTTAGGCAACTACTGTACTGTACTGTACTTTGCTTTTGCTGTATGTGATGAGAAACATCTGTGTGATTCTTAATGCATTCCATATGAAACACTTCAATGAAAATGCAGACAGAGTACATTATCTACTTGTTTGTTAGAAAAGTATTTGGTTATGACAAACACCCATTTCAGTATTGCTTGTCCTGTTACAGGCACTGCATGTATGGTGTGTCAGTGTTTGGTAGGTTGTGCTGGATAAACTATCAAAGAGTCATCAGCTGGTCTGGCATGGCTTTAGTATGGCATGTTTTCTCTTATACTACACTTTTGCAATCAAGAATTAGAGTGTTTTGTATAAAAATGCTAAAATATTAATGCATATATATATTTATATTCATGTATATTTATGTGTATACAGGTATATGTATATAAACAAGTATATATTCTAGACGTGCATACACACAAATATATATGTGTAAAGTTTATATATATTTAGTCAGAAGTGAGAACAAATTCAGATGAATCCTGGGTCCAGTTCTGCTGTCTTCAAACAGGGAAGTTGGCTGAAGTCTCACTGATAACAATGGAAAAGTTTACCCTGGTTGTGGAAATGGGACTGCACACAGAGATGTTGGTACTCGTATTTAAAAGAAAGATTTTCCTGCATCTTGAGGAGCTTGGTTGTTCTCTTTGTGGTGTGAAGCACTAATTAATGTGAGGTAAATTTTGGAATTAAACTCATCTCCAGTTTGTATGACTCAAAACGAAAATGTCCGATGTTTAGATGTTCGTGTTAAGCTTAACTGTGGCTTTATTTTCTTCTGTTGTTGTTTGTTATTGGATGCAATGCTCTTGGACCAAGGTAAGTATTAAAAAATGATGCTGCAATGGACAAAAAAATGAGAATTCTGGCAAAGATTTTTTTTGCAATAGTAACTCTTACTATTGAGGTACAGTACACTTTTTTTTTTTTTAAATTTTCATTCTTCATTGTGAGCTACCTAACTTTTTAAGCAAGGAACTTACTTTATTAAAAAAAGATGTTGTGGCAGAATTTAAAGTTTGTAAGCAGAATAAAAGCTTATAGGAGAAAAATGAAAGTATTCAGAATATTTTAGAAAACTACATGAATAAATTTATTCAGAATATTTTAGAAAACTACATGAATAAATTTTCTTCCAAGATACATATTCTAGGCCATATGTTCTTCTCCAGGAGAAAGAGCAGAGGGGAAGCAGATGGGCATAAGTTTTGCCAAAAAGGGTTCGGGGAGGCTGTGTTATGCCCCGTGATCCCCTGGTGCAAGCTAAGATCCCTCAGCCCCTGCCAGCACTTCTGTGACACAGCTTCTGCACTGCCTGCAGGACTCAGGGACCAGCTTCTCAGTCCTGCATGCCTTGAAACGTCACCAGTGTGTTCCATAACAGACCTCTCCTCCTGGATGCGGGCAGGAGGAAATCCTGTCTGAGCCACACTGCTGAAACACGCTGCACGCGACCTGGCAGAGCAGCTGGCCACGGACACGGCCTCAGAGACATCCAGCAGGCAGATTTGGTTGTGAAATGTTTTCTCTTTTATGCACAGAAATGAAGGCAGCTGTCTCTAAGGCTTGAGACATATGCTTAATTAGTGTTTTCCTAAGACTAGGTAGGAGTCAACACAGTAAGATGAAGCAGATGAATAAAACAGAAGTAATATACCGATTTTTACATTCTTTGCCTGTGACTCGCTTTCATTCATTTGCATGTTGAATAAATGCAGAAATATAGGATGGTTAAGCTTGCATGAGTGCTTGCCATTCATCAAACTGTTCTTATGACTTACGCAGTGCCCCATCATGCATTTGCTTAAAATAAGTTAGGCTGGCCCTGAGCTTTTAAGAAAATCCCCCTTTGGTCACTCTGAGCAGATTTCTCTTCAGATTTTGCAGATGAGTGTGGCTGTTTCTTCAATTTCCCCAGATGTCTAAATAATTATTTTTTACCTTTTTATTTCCTTTTCCCCTCATGCCCTAATTTGATTCAATGTTATAGATCTTTCTTGCTACAGGGAGTTTCACATTGCACTTAAATACATGTTGTCATGATTTTCATTATTTCAATTGCCTTTTGTCTAAGTTAATGCCATTTGATGTGGTTTCTGTGGTTCTGGTAGCTAGAAATCACCATAACACATGCACTCAGTTTCTCTAGCTAGTCACCTTCAGTCTGTAAATACATATATGAGCCAAAATTATAGTCAGATATGCCCATGGCAGCTCAGACAGCTATAGAAACTTGGTTGAATGACATAAAGGAGAGCAAAGACCATCACAACACATTTGACCTTAGGTAACATAAAACAAGATATGGTGGAATCAGTGGGCTGCACTTTGAAAAAGACTGCATTAGGATCAGTAGGATCAGTGGCAAGGTTTTATCTGAAGTGTTTAGATAACATCTCTTTTAGATTTTTCATTTTTTTTTGTATTTGGTCTAATAATTTTCTAGTTTGTCCTGAGACAAGAGGCACAACCATCTTCTTTCCTCTGTAGGAGTAGAAAGGATAGTGGAATTTTGACAGTGGCAAGTTGGGAAGCAAGTGAGGAAATATTGCCATAAGCCTCGAATTCAAATATTAGCTGCCTTTTGAAGAGATGAAACCATATGAATGTGCATATATATCCTATAGGTACTTGTTCAGTCATTTACATCCTGTGTGGCATCCAAGCAGCTGACAGGAACAGCTTGGTTTTTAAATCCCTTTCACATCAAAGATTAGAAATGTGAGATAAATACTGGGATGTGGTTTTGATATGTGACTGTGTCTTGCCACTTCTTGATTCTGTTAAGAGCCCTTCTAGGTCTGATCCAAAGCTTACTGAATTAAGAGGGAGTCCTGCTTTGGATTAGGCATCTCAGGACAAATCCTGCTCCTTTCGAGGTCAGTGAAGGTTTGCCACTGACTTCACTTACAGCAAGGTGAGACAGAACAAGATGACAGTGAATGAGCAGCATGTATTTTACAGGATATGCAACAATAAATAGGAGAAAGCAAGAAGAATGTGTGGCAAGAAATTAAAACTATGTTTAGCTAGTAAAAAAAGGAATATTATAGATCAAGTACTGTTGCACAGTACAGGCACACTTAACTTTTTGAGTTTTTTTTAATTTAGTAAATGCAGATGTGCACTTCATCTCAGTCACCAATATTAGAGGCACAGCAGTTCTTGCTTAGTCCTCATCCCAGGAAAGATTTCTGTGAATTCAGTAGACATTTCAGCTGAGGACAACAGGATTTGCCTCCATTTTCCAGTGTTCTCATTCATAAGCTTTTTAAGTAGGATTAAGATAAAGATGTGCAGAAGTCCAGCCATTTCAGACATGTACAGAGCTATGGAATGAGAAGCAGTGCTGGAATTTATGAGGGACAGGAATTTTGCATATTTTACATCCCAGAAAAGTCCCAAAGCCTGGTCCCCAAACCACAGAGTTTTGCATGAGTCTGGCATTCTTTGGTCCAGAGTAACATCTGAGTTTTTAGACCAGGCATTTATTTATACTTATTGTGTAACCAGTAGTTTGTGAAAACTGTCTTTAAAAAAAAAAAAAAAAAATTACTTATGCTATCAGCCATCTTTTAATCTTTTATTTGCAGCTGCTGGACCTATAACAGCCTCCTTAGTGCAGCAGCAGCTCTGACCAACCTGTCAGTAATGCAGAAGTCCTCAACAGATACCAGAACGAGCACTGACTTCAGTCAGATGTGAACTTTGTGCAGCTGGATTGCAGCAGTGTTTATGGTTCAGCACCTTGTGAACTGGCATATTAAGAGACATCTACCTGAGCTGATGCCTAGTCAGCTGTGTCTGAGGTACACTGTTTTGTGCAGTGCTCTCAGAATCAAAGGAGCCTTACTTTGGAATGAGTGTGAATCAAATGAACCCATACATTTATTATGTCTTTCAAAGCGTTAGTGAACGAGCTCTTCCTTTCATTCTTGTTTAGTGGATCCAATAGCCTGATTATTTTCTCTGGTTTTTAACACTGATGAAGCTCTTTTGGGCTAAATCCTAAATAAATATGGAATGTTTCTAGTCAACATGTTTTATGGTAAATATAGAGTGAATGAAACAAGAAATAAGTGGAATATCCAGGAGTAACAGAGACCCTGTGTCTGCCTAAAGATACCTGATAGTGACATACCACCTTTCATCTACAAGAGTATTTTAATTACCTTACAGTAACATTATCAACAAATTTCACTCAAATTTCCCAATTTGTGTTTTATATCCCATGTTGCCCCTTTGAATACAACTAGGATGTAATTGATTGTGATTGATTCTGCAGTTCTTTATTATGCAAGTAATTTTTTCTCCTATGAATATTTGCATCAAACTCAACGAGACTACTAACTGATCAAGTATAAAAGGTAGTACAAAGTAATTTGAAAAATTACTATTCAGTCACATCCTGTCCTTGATTTTTTGCATAACCCCTGTTGGTGTACATACACAGAAGGGTAAAACATTGGCCTTTGTGTTCTGCAGTATTTAAAGTGAAACCTGATAGGGTTGAAAGCGTTCTCTGTTAATTCTGTTTGTGTCACTGCATGGCTGATTTTTCCTTATTTTATTGATTTCTGTTTTTCTTTGGGTTAGTTTTCAGGGGATTTTTCTTTTTGTTTGCGTTACAAATTGTAACATGAGTATTACTTCTTTGTAAAAAGCACACTAGTTTATCAGCTAACTAGTGGATTGTGGATTACAGAAGGTATAATTATCCCAAGCCTGACTGGAAATTGTGAGGACTTTGTGTGCAATATTGAGTAACTAATCCCTTTTGTGAACAAAAATTCCTTAGGGGTGGGGAAAAAAAAAAACAAAAAAAACCAGGAGCACACAAGAGGAGATTTAGGCCACCAATATTTATTTAGCTACATGTGCATTTTGGCTGGGCTTGCCACAATGACTTGCCAAGAGAGGCAAGACACCTATTTTACATCAGGGGCCTGATTCTTACTTTCCACCATCTTATGTATGATTCACAATGAGTCTCATGCCTATTCCTTGTAGAGCAGCTTAGAAGTGTCTTAAGAGTGAGTGGAAATTATCAGTCACTGTGCATGACCAGAACAGAGCAGAGTGTCATATAGGACACTTCATTTTTCCTTTGCAAGTCCTCATAAATTGGATTGTCACAGTGTTCATTCGGGGTAAACCCTGATTAATGGTATGCTACTGGTTTCTTTTGGGTTGAAGGTAACCATATACACTCAAAGCACTTTAGAAAAACTTAGATGATTGGTATGTTGTGATATACCTCAGGGCATGATATTCATTGGAGATAAGTGTTCTTTTCTAGCTGGTATGTGGCTTGAACTTCTGTCCAACTTCTGGTTTAAATTTATTTTTGGGGGCAATCCTGTCACAAACCTTTATTCAGATGGACTACCAGGAATAATATAATTTGCATTGTCACTCCCAGTACTTTATAGAAATTTGTCCACTGAAAGTAAGTAATGATAAAGCACAGAGAATGGTCACTGGTAATAAATAGGTGTCTTCATTTCATGATTGTTTATTCTAAGGAAACTCATTACCACTCTTTGCTTTTAAGGTGAAGTTATTTCTTGTGCCAAACGATAAAGTCAGTCAATGTGACTGTAAGACAAGGAGATTATATTGGATCCTAGTCATTCATATTTAATAACTCAAGTGTTTTAATGTCTTGAAAGATAAGTGAATTTATTGCTTTTTCAATAGATATTATATCAAGGAACAAAGAAGACTGGCAGTAGTTAATTGATTTTGTTTGAAGAACTTATATATGCTCACTTCTGAGCTGGTCATTAAAAGATTATTTACCTTCTTTATACTTCTTATATGAAGTATCGTGTAACCCATGATTCAGCATTTTTGGTCAGTTTAAAGTGTCATGGGAATACAGCTACCATCTGATCTGTCTTGCTTCAGAGGTGCTCAGTACCTCAGTTACATACAGGTTCCCTTCAGCCCTGAGATATTATCAGTGGTGTGCAAACTTATTAAAAACCTTACTAAGAACTGCTGTGGGGATGAGTAAAATGTCCTTTGAACCGAATTGCTTATTGGCACTTAATTCTCAGTAAAAGAGATGCTGAAATTGTGGAAGCAGTGCCAAGGGCAGCGATGCAGTGACTCATATTATAACAGTCCCTCACTGGCTTCAAGCACTGGCACCAGAGAATATCCCCATTCCCTGTATGAACAAAGGGATGAGAACTTTACTCCTGTAGCTGTGATAAGGGACTTCACTGACTCTGGCTTTATGCATACATTAAGGAAAATCAAAGGCGATTCATGATGAGTCTTGTTAAAGGGGGAAAAAAAGGGCAGGAATAATTATTTTAAAAATTGGGGAAATCTATTTTTCGTGTCTGGTAATAATATCTAGTTGGAAATATTTTGCAAAACAAAGTTTTAAAGTAATGAATAGAATATGCCTGAACTTGTGAAACCATTCACAGGATCACACAGTAGCTCTTGCACAGAAAAACCTACTGGGATTTGGAATATATGATATTACAGTGATTTACCAGCAGTTACCATCTGCATGAGAACAGCTATCATGTATAGAAAACATTTATTCCAAATTACGCCAGCACCTTGCGTCCTTAATTTAGGAGAGCAAATTAACTTAATTTAACTTAAGAGAGTAATTTAACTACAACAACAGCTTCTTTTACCACCGATCATATCCTTTTTTAATGCTGTTACCATCTACTGAGTGTAGAGTAGCATCAATGGTGCTACATATCTTTTAAAATATATACTGCAGTATTTCTGGTTACGAGGGTGATGTTTTGGGCATTACAGCAT
Organism: Pyrgilauda ruficollis; assembly: GCF_017590135.1. Classification (NCBI taxonomy): domain Eukaryota; kingdom Metazoa; phylum Chordata; class Aves; order Passeriformes; family Passeridae; genus Pyrgilauda; species Pyrgilauda ruficollis. The sequence continues at coordinate 8,914,478 of NW_024516984.1, read as the reverse complement.
GCCCCTCACAAAATCAGAGGCATCTCACAAGCTGGATTTTTGGCTGTGACATGTCACTTAAGCTGTGCAATGCCTGAGGGGACAGACCAGGCTGTTGTGCCTTTCCCTTCACACAGGGGCAGATCGTATGTCCTAAAAATGTTGCATTTCCGTTCCATGTTTTTATAAGCAGCTGCCAGTGTATTGTCTTCTCTCATGTAAGATATGTGGAAGGAATCAGATGTCAGGGAGATACACTAATAAATTAAGTGATGAAACATTACCCAGAAAAAAATCTGTGGGACACAAAGGCCTGCATCTTATTGTCTGGATAAACAGGCTCTGTCTGGCTTTTGCAGAGCTGAGGCAAAACAAATCTATATGATCCCCGGAAAACTGGCCTTTGTTTGGCTCTCTGATTTTGTTGCAAGATGCAGAACAACAAAAAGTTGCTCCCAAGTGACTGGGAAGCCAAACAGACTGTTGCATGTTGTTTATTTCAGAAAAAAACCCATGGTATTTATCATGACATATGGCAGACTCATGAGTTTTCTATTTGATTAAGATATGTGAATATTTGACACATAGCACTGAAAACCAGGTCCTTTGGGGGAATATTGAAAACAATCAGGTGACACTGGCACAGCTGTTTCAAAGTGACTTTGAGATTAGAACAGGATCCCAGTACAGTCCTTATATGAAGCCACCGCGGTCTGCTCTTAACATGCCTTGGTAATTCTCTTTTTGGGGAAGCATGAAAAAAGGCCAGGGTTTCAAGTGGGATGAGTGAATTTGATTTACACTAGGTGGGACTCAGAAAACAGTTCTACATTTTAAGTAATTTCATAAATATGCAGTATCCTTTCCACGTTAATGTTGCAGCATTATAGGTGAGTATGTGGTACTCCACATACCACAGCTGAGAAAGCTCTTCAAGTGTTTTTGAGCAGCTGTGGGAGGGGGCAAGTTATCTTTGAAAAGCACGTTTACTTTGGCACTGTAACCATTAATTCTAAATATTACCAGCTAGCCTTTATTTCCAAAATAAGTGTTTGGATTTGTTGGAGTTTATCCTATACATACACTATGTATAAGTATATACAATACTGACAGCTGAGCCATTTAAAAAAAATTGCTCACAATATTACACATCAAGAAGATATGTGAGATGGCTGAAACTATCAGAGCAGTAGTTTTCTTTCAGTATTTAAGTGCCTACAAACTGCCTGAATCATATTTGCTGATTTTTCAAACCATCGTGTAGCTACTTGTAATAAATATTCATACAGGATTTCTTCTAAAATGCCGGGAAAGACAGGAGCCATGGGATGCAGACCTGAAGTCTGAGGAAGCTTTTATCTGAATGACAAGGTGAACTCCTGAGTTTAGTCTTACCTGACCTCTGAGGCTCAAGTTCATTCCTCACTGAGAATCTTTTATGCCTGCTGCTTGTAGAAATGATGTTGTGCTCCCCTAATCTTCTGCCTAAAAACTGGTGCTTCATCAAACTAATATAAAATCTTCTAGGGTTTTCTAAGCTATTCTGTCCTCATCTCTAATAGATAAGATAATGAAAAGTCCAAAAAGAGCTGTTCTTCACAAAACATCTCATAAAGGGGGAGCTTTCCTTTCCAAGGCAGCAATGGGCTTTATTGCAGGATGCTGGGGCACTTTGGTTACCCAGAGTTCACTGTCTTCCATCATCCATCATTGAGTCCCTCTTGATGCAACCACAAGGGTTAGACATTGCTTTAAAAAGCTCCAGTATGGCACAGCCAGAGCTATCCCAAGGACAACTGAGTGGCAGTGACAGTTTCAGGTATCGCTGGCCACTTGCAGAATGTCCCATTGCAAGGGATTGCTGCTGGCATACTTTGGGACAGTTAAGCTTGCTGTGGTTTCATGTATTCCTGGGGATGGTATTTTTGGCTAACTCCTGAGATGGTTCAATTTTTCGTACTCTTTCAGTCAGTTGGATTTCTGTGACAGACAGAAATGACATCAAGCTTTGTTGTTACAAACTCACATTCACACAGTTTCTTTCCCAAGCGCTGCAGCCTCCTTTTGGATTGCTTTCTGAAGGATCCTTGGATGACCTGTGTATTCTGTTTTGCTCAAGTATCCACCAGTGTGTTTGACTTTGGGGGAGGTTTTTCTGGAGAACAGTGAATATTGCTAAAATAAAGTAGGTAAGGCTGTTCTTTTGACATTGTATAAATGTGTTACAGGCTTATTCTGAGAAGAACTGGGAACTCATTTCCATTGCTGTTACTTTCACAAAGCTTTTGTATTTTCACGTATCATATTTTTAAAAATTTGATATAAATTCTTTTGTGGAGTTAAATGCCATTTGAAAAAACTGTTCCAAAAGTATCTTGGTCTGTGGTCTATACACGTATGCATACAGTTTCATTTTGTAAGATGATAGCACAGAAAAATTTGGTTAGTGCCCCTGAATTCAGTCATAACACTAACATTGACTTCAAAGTTCTTTAGGCCATGGCTACCTGCATTTAGCACAAAAGGCAAAATACGTAACATGAAAAACGTACATAGGTATGAGGCCAGTCCTGTTTCACTGAACTCTAGAGCCTTTTTTTAGAATTGAAGCAGGATGGACAGATTACTCAGGTCAATAATATGTGCTTCAGTGAACCTGATACTAATGTATTGTAATCTGCATTTTAGATTGATATATTCTCCTGCCTGATGGTGAGGTTGCTGTTCATGGATTTAATTCTAAACTACATATGACAGATTTACTCAAAATGCTGTAGGTACTCCAGTAATAGTGAAATGGTGAACAATTCCTCTTAGCTTTTCAGTGCTTCTTCAGTCTGTTGAATTTAGGAGGAATCAACACAGTTTGCTACATACTTGTATATGCAGTTTTGGATTAAATAAGTAAGTTGAAGAGGAGGTCTTTTAATTAGAGTAGGTGATAGAGATGAGAGCTCTTGGACTGAAAAATAATTTGCTTGATGAGTGTATTATAGAGGGAATAGATGAGGGCTAGATATGCTCTTTAGGAAGCATTCTTAGTATGTGTTAACACAGAATGGTGGGACAAGTCTTATTACAATATTGTGTAACTGATGTTAGTAATGTCTGCATGAAGAATAAGCTCTTCTGAAATACGCCTCTTTTCTGAAAGCAAATTAATTTCCTTTGATGATGATGAGATGCTTTGATGATGAGAGTTGCTATGTCTGACTCACAGGTGTCCCCTCTCAGTCTGATTTCCGTTAAGTGAAAACAAATTTTTTAGTTTAGGCGGGTATGAAATTGAAAGGAAAAACCTAATCTTAGAAATATCCATTATTGCATTGAATTTCTGATAACGTGTGTGAAGCATTTCAGCAATAATGATTCAGATTAATGTAACTTCAGCATTTGTAACTCCAGCATCAGTTTCCTCTCTAACTGGATTTAAAAACAAAATCCAGCCCTTACCTAAGCCCGTGTTCCTGAGAAGGAGGCTGTGTGTGACAGAGAGGTGGTAAAGAGAGCGCAGTTACTGGCAGGGTTTTGCTGCTGCCTGTCTTTCATGGAAGCATCCTCCCCCAGGGCTTTACTGGAAGGCAGGGAGCAGCTGGAAAGGGCACGGGGCAGGCACAGATGTCTCCTGCTTGTGAAGCCAAGCTGAAAGCCAGCATGCAAACAGCAGGAGAACCCCGTCCTTGCAAGCAGGAGGCACAACTGCAAATCTCTGTGGTGCCTTTGCCCCCTCCATTTTTAGAAAGGAAGATGGGAAGAAAACCTTCAAAAGCTCTGAACCTTCTCTCATATTGCAGTTGTGTGAAAAGGAGTATTATCCCTTGGGAACTAGGCTGAATTCGAGTGTTCCTGAGAGGGGGAGCAACTTGCACGTGTGCCAGTCGTGGATCCCTGTGGCACATCAGTTTGCTGCAGGAGCACACTTGGCAATCGTTCCTTGTTCCAACCATGTGACAATGGATGGAGGAGCAGTTCTTCAGTGCTGTGCCATAGACAAACAGCGCCTCTGGGCACAGAAATGGTACTGAACCTGCCCAGAGTTTACATAAGTAAAATGCAAAAGAAGAATGGAGGTTTTTAACTGGATTTCCCCTTTTCCTTTCCCATCTGTCCAAAACTACATTTTTCTTTTCTCTATTGTAAATGCATGAAGGAGTCAATCAGGAGTCAAGCGAATCTTTCTTTTTTTTTTTTTTTTAGGTCTAAAAAAAAGAATCTCACAACATTTTTACATTTTTGCTAGATGTTTAGTTTTTAATATCACCATAACTGTTGTTTTAACTGCTCTGGAATGAAACCTCCCTCCAGAGGGATGTTCACCTAAGTCATCTGAGATCTCCGTGTTTATAGAAAAAGGGCAACCAACCACTGACTCTGGTGTGCACTGATTTAACACTAGTGTGATCTAGTGTGTAAGAAAAAAAGAAGATACATTTTTCTGTGGATGAAAAATGCTGTCAATTTATTCAATGATGTCAAATACTTTGGCATTCATTATTTGGTAAGTTTTCACAGATAAGCCAGGTTCTAGACTTAAGGGTGCTATTTTGAAACACAGTTTTTAAAGGACATTTACAGTATTGAAAAAAAGGGGAAGTGAGATAATAGATCAAAATGAAATAAAAAGCACAGAGCCAGGTTGTGTCTGAACAGCAAAAGCAGTCTTTCCTTCCCCTTCCACACAGGATCCCAAGTTGTGCAGGTGCACTCTCCTTCTTCTGCACAGTGGTGTGTATGTCCATATTGTCCTTTGACCATAGGAAACCCCAGGCTTGGTGATGATGAGAGCTCAGCCTCTGCCCTGCAGCTGGTGCTTCACGAAGCCTCACCAGAGACAGCCCTGGGCAAGTGGAGGGCTCTGCACGGGGCCTCGCTCTGGGGACAGCTGGTTGGGGACAAGCTGCCTTGGGGACAGAGCAGCGTGTCGGAGCTCTGGCTGGCTTGTGTGTCAAAGGCAGGAAATCTGTATCAGGACAAAGATGCATGTTAGCTGGAATAATATATGCGATTTAGATAATTGTACAAGTGACCTAATGTCAGCTGTACAGCTGGCATTACTTCGTATGATAAGGATGCAAAAAGAAAGAAAATAAATAGGCAGTCCAAGCCACCAGATAATTTCCCTAAGGCTAGAAGAGATCATCAGAAAAGAAGACTAAGGACAGGGTAGGGAGTAAGAGAAACATAATCAGGAAATATCTACATGTATTGAAATTTCAGTGCCTATTAGGGTTTTTATTCCTAAAATCCATGGCATTATTTTTTCCTTTCATTTTAAAAATTCTTAGCACGGTATCTCAAATAAATTTTGTTTCTATTGTCAGACCTTTCAGTCATAGGCAGTGGCCATACAAAGGGTCTCCAGTTTGCCATGTCTTAATTCTCAGCAAGGAACTTCAGAGTAGTGACAGGCATCTCCTGAGAGAGGAGTCTGATGACTAGCCTGCTTGTGAGTGAGATTATTCCTTCTGTGAAAGCAAAGCAGTGTTTTCTCCAGCTGTGTAGGTCAGAATTTTAAAGTAAGCTGGGGACAGCTGTTTCTGCTTGTTTACTGACAGCTTCTCTGTGTGTGTTGAGCGTATGCATGCAAAAATCACCGTGCAAAGTGAGGTGCTGAGCTCAGTCACATCAGCATGTCACCACACCAACCCAAAACCAAGACACCCCAGGGAGGGATATACATCGTGCCTGAGAATATTATCTTTTTTTTTTGTTGTTTAAATCACTCCTAGTATAGATTTAGTGCCACAAGCTTACCTCTGAGGTGAAAAGACATGTATCAAAGAAAGCATGAGCATTTTTTTGTATGTGAGAAGCAAAGTTAATGAGCATTGTTTACAAACTAAATGCAGACAAGTAGATGTATGTATCTGTCCCTACTGTAATTGTTTTAGTACAGTTCCTTGTAATATTGAAGTGATTTGAGATTTACAATCATTTGACAGGACAGAGAAGCCCTGTTGTACAAATGAGGTTCACTCTATCTACTTTAAGGTCCCACAAAAGTTTCTGACAAAGTGGGAAGCTGGATTCAGATCTTTCATCTGGAACATCTTTTATTTCTGTGGAAATTTGGTCTTGAATATTTTAGACTTAGAACAGGCAGAGTTCTCTCATACCATTAGTAATTAAATAATGTTCTCATTTAATAATGCTGACAGAGATTTGAAAGCCTACAAATCTAAGAGACTCATCTGCCTTGTTTCTATTCCTTTTAATGGAAAATAAGCTATTTTAACCAATATATTGTGGGTGTGTCTTGTAATGGTGTACATGTCAGTTGGTCCCAGAGCCTTTTGACATGTTTAGGTCAGTGCTATAGTTTAGAAGAAAATTGATAAATTACTTTATACTTATAGAATTTAACTACTACTTATTATAGTAACCATTTGCCTTTGATCAGGTTTCTACAGTGTAGCTTGAAAAGTGAATTAATATTTAATTTCAGTCAATAAAAAAGACTTTGTGGGTGGAAAACCAAAAATAAATGCTAAGAGCTGAGATAAAAGTGTAAGAAAGTCTTCAAAGGCATCTAGATTTTGCTTTAGATATTTATCCATAGTCATTGATTCTTAATTCCATCCTGGTCTTTTGGCTTTGGTAAGCAAATATTAAATATCTCCTCTGAGATGCTGCAATCTGCCTACACTTCCAGTATACTTTAGACAGCAAGAGTTTATAATGGGTACAGGCAGCTTCCTCCAGATTCTGAAATGGGTTGCAGGGCAAAAGTTACTAAATTAATTCCAGCTGCTCTAGCCCAGATTGGAAGCTATATTGTTGGATCACCCTTTGATGCTACTTTCATAGTAATTCACCTTGGTTAGGAGGCAAAATTGCATGCAGGGCCATGCTGACAGCTTCAGTGCTGCTGTGCATTGTGGAGGGACCAGCACACCGAGTGATAGTTGATTTCTCCATGAAGTTCCATTCATGGAGTTCTGCATCTTCCAAATTTTTTGTTCAGCATATTGTAAGGGAGAAGAAACACAGTTTATTGCAAGTGGACAAGGGAGCAACTAAGACCCTTGTGTATTCACTCAAGACAACAATTTTGACTTTAAGAGCAGTAAATAATTTTTTTGACCTGTCCTGCAGATGCTGTCTGGATGGAGATGTTTCTTTCCTGTTCGCTGTGACTCATGGTCACAGTTCATTTTCATGACACTCAAGCCGCACCAGCCAGTAGAGAATATCTGTGTGCAATCCCAGAGACCTCGGAGGCTGAGCAAGTGATGGGCAGGAGGGGGGAAGACCTGGATGCAGCAAATGGCATCCAGCAGGGACATGGTTACGGTAGCTGGTGCCACTGGAACATTGCAGCTGGGATGCTGAAGCGTTCCATAGTGCCTGGCATTTTCTTAGACAACATGTATAAAACTTCTGTGAATTAACTTTTCTTCATTTTTCCCTTATGTGGTTCCAGTTTCTCACTCTTGTGTGGCTCAGAAAATGTCCAAACTGGGCATCCTGAAAAACAGAATTGATGTGGGAGGTAAACTTCAATAAAGTCTTCACTTAACATTGCATTTAGTTATTGTTCTGTGTCACAAAAAAAGTGAACTGAAGACATTATGAAAATTGTTTACAAAAAAAAGTAGGGAAAATATGTGATGTGAAGAAGCACACAAATAAAGCTGATCATCCACTTGAGAGAAAGTTTAAAAAAAATCTCTTAAATAAGAATAGGAAAAATATCAGTAAAAAATCCCAGTGCTAGCAAAGTCCTAATTTAGCTAAATATGTAAAAACAGACAAATCAATATAAATTTAGGTGCTATGTAAACCATGTAGGTTTAAAAAAACAAGGCAAATGAAGTGAAATTCCTAATTTTATTTGAGGATGTCAGCCAAGTAAGTGTTTCAGAGCCTTGATGGAAGGAAATCCTGTAATATAAAGGTACAAAGTATGTATGAATGACAGAGAAAATTTTCCACTGGAGTAAAGTTCCAATACTTCAGGAATGAAGAGCTCACACTATCAGGAAGAACCCACAATCCCTGATCTAAACAGAGAGAATGAAAACCTACAGCTCTTCTATCTGATGCTCCATCTGGGTCTGGACAGGGATTGGGAAAAGCTGAAGGGAACCAAAAGACTGCAAGTGCAAAAAACACAAAATAAAGAGATGTTTAGACCTTGTGAGATATTCCCTTTTGTACTCTCCCTGGCATTGGGTGTTTCCTGGCATTGGGTGCTAACAAATGTGTGATAAAAAGCTGGGTGAGCTGTTGCTATTCCCTAGCATGGACAATTTCAGCTATGAGAAAGCTCATACTCCTTTTTCATGTCCCCACCACATGCTTTGTGCTGGGAGTTTTCTGAGTGAGAGGACACTGCATTTTGTGTACTTGAAGGTCAGATGGCCCCTTAGCTGAGGTTTGTGTTTGCTTCTTTCTGGTAAACAGTGCTATTTCACTTCCTTGAGTTTATTTAGTGAGTCTGTGTGTCCTTGTGCTGCTCATACCCAAAGAGTTGATCAAACAGGGTGTAGGGTGTTCTTCTCACTCCGCAGCCTGAAGGGGAAATAGTTGCCCTGCCCAACTCCGAGGTGAAGCTAATTAGCAGGAATGCAGTTATGAAAAGACACCCAAGAGAAATGACAAGAAAAATGGAACATGTGTCCCTCCCTGCCTCTGCACATGACAGCAGCTCCCCGTGTTCCAAGGCCAGTGGCAAAGCGCAGCTGGAATCCGTGTCCAGCACCGCGGAAGGTGATGCTGCACTGCTCCTGCACAGCTGGTCACCATCTCCTCTGCATTGTTGCAGCCACACAAGATAACGTTGTTTTTCTTCAGTAAAGACAGGTTTTGATCTTCTGAGTCTGCTGTGTTTTCAGGGCTTTGGGGTTTTTTGTGTTTTGTTGTTTTGGTCTTTTATTGTGTCTTGAAAGCATGTAACTACTAGTCTTTCTCAAGGCCATAAAATGTTGGCATTGAGAAATAAAAGAGAATGTTTTTTTCTTTTGAGTGCTAGTGTGAATCATTGAAAAAAAACAGCAAAGAAATGAGCCTTCATTAATCATAGTCCTTGTGCAAAGCAAATATTGAGCAGGCTCCTGTTAGGGAGTGTCTTATGTCAGGTCTGCTTTCAGACAAGGCTGATGTGGAAGCCTTCTTTGTTGCACTGTGCAGTAGTGCTCGTTCTGTCATACAGATGCTCGTTTTATTAGGGATTAGCTAAACACCAAGACTCCTTTGGAAGGCAATTACCCCTTTGCTTCCACCCCTGCAGTTTTTCAGATAGATGGATACAGTCTGACAACCATAGAGAACAAGCTGAAGCCTGGAGAAAATGACAGTCCAGTAATTTCCCCCCTCACTCCTTGTAGCTACTCCCTGCACCTCGCTACTTTCCAAATCATTTCATCAATAAAATTCATAATTTTTGTACTGTTCTTAGAATAGAATAAAACCTTTGAGTAAAAATAGGGGAACAATTGAAATACTGTAAGGAGAGTTTGTATTTTTCATATCTGAATTCTTGTGTTTCAGATTTTTGACACTGATTTAATAAAAGTTCTCTTTCAGAAGTCTAGAGACAATGAAATATTGCAGTGGTTAGAGAATTTCATATATACTGACGGAAGCTAAGGCAGTAGGTGATTAGGAAATCTGCTAAATAAAAATAATCTCAGTTGTTTGTCCTTTAGAATCAAACGTCTTTGGCACAAATCTTAGTCCCTGTATAGAGATTTTTAGAAGGTTTAGTAAGGGAATATCTATTACCCAGTAGACTTAAGGATTTTAGTATAATGAAACAAAAATCAAGGTATCAATCTAAAAAAGAAAAGAAATTGTTTTTCCTTTATTTTACAGCATTTAAGAAATGTCACTTGACATAATGTGTGGTGGTTCGGTTTCTCTTACAATAGGAAATAAGATGATTTGTGTGCAAGAAAATGATATGGTGTCTGGCTCTTTAGTCTAACAGCTTGTGCAAATAAAAGGGGAATCAAAAGAGCATTTCAAGTGTCAGCAGTGATGGGAGTGATCTCATTCACCGGTATTCTGCAATCGTACAATGCCCAGAGACATTATAGAAAGCCAAAAATGAGATTTTACATACAATTTCTCGACACAGAAGAGCTCTAGGAGGCACGAGAGGTTTCCTACAGCAATGCCAGAAGGAGAGTAGTAGCACACACTCAGTTCTGCAGCTGTTGGCTGGGTGACCTGCCCAGCACCCCGATCTGTCCCTCACTGGTGGCCCCCAGAGCCCCAGCCCAGGAGACAAGAGACAGCCCTGCTCTGTGTTCTCTTTGAGTCCAGCTTTCAAACCATGAGTGAGTTCTGTCCTTTTATACATGTTTATATATATATATATATGTCTGTGTTTGTATGTATGTATATGTGTATATTCAGATATAATACTTCTCAGGATTTACCAGCACTTATGGGGAAGATGAAAACCACAAGCCATTCTTTCAGATCTGTTTTTGACATAAATCCCAAGGTGTCCCACTTTATCATATTCCTTCCATAAGTGCTTTGTATCTGAACTGCTGTTACTCCAGTTTTTCAGTTGTTGCTGAAGTGGAATTATGTAGAGCGAATGTTTTTTCCAAGGTTTGTTTTTTATTCACTTGCAAATAATTGTAAAGAATTGAAGAGGAAGAGAAGAGCCATCTAAACTCATACTGAAGTGTTTTATATTAATTGAATTTTGCTTAGGTGTCAAAATCATTTAGGTGTTGACTTTGACATATTCCATACACTTCAGAAAAGTTGATTTGGTCGGATTACTCTGCAACATTGCTAAATGCAAAGTTTGCAGCACTGAGATGGAATTCAGCCCTCCTTCATGTCAGTGGCTGGAGTTCAACTGGCTCTCCAGACCCAATCCTGTTGCAAGAGAGCTAAGGATTTTCTTTTTTTTTTTTTGCCTTTGATTTTTTTTTTTTGCCTTTTGCCTTCAGCACCCAAACCAAGGGTCCTGGATCGGTATTCTGGTTGTCTAAAGCTCTGTCACATAGTCAGGAAAAACAGGGGCTCAGTGGGATTGAGAGCAACTGTAGGTAACATGTCTTTCTCCACTGGCTGCAGGAGAAATTCAAGTCTCAGGCAGGCACCTTCATTCAGCAGGATGGACCTTGGGCTGAGCACCTGCTTGGCATGGGTAAAGTTTTGCAAAGCCATCTTTCAGGGCAGCATCACCAAATACATCTCTCAAAAGCTTAAAAGCAGCATATCTGACATCACCAGAGGGAAGAGGAAGGGAAGGCAAAACAGGTTTTGTTGTCCTGCTGCACATTTACTGCATTAGCTCTGACAACCTCTCAATTTTCTCATCCTGTGAGGCAGCAATGTCAGCTGTCTGCATAGCTGCTCACCTTTTCTCCTGTTTGGATGGAAGCTTCAGCTTTTCCAGAATGCTGACTGGAAAGAGCTGGATTTGGCATGAAGCTTCGAGGGTTCTCTGCAAACAGCATCTTCAGTTTGTGCCTGAAAGAAATGGGAGTTCAGTTTTGTCTCGGAAGATAGCGATCACCTAATGTGTGCTACAATGTTTTACTTAAGCACTCAGCAGTGAACAAATTGTGCTGCACAGAAATGTAGCCAGGTATCAGAATACAGCAAAAGCATTATTTATGCCTTGGGTTTGGGTTTTTTTGATTTTAAGCTGGCCTTACCATCTGAAGAAAAGTTTTGCAGCTAGTCACACAAAGTTCCTTCTCACGAGCTGCAGCATTGTACTGTTAAAGCAGTAAATGTGATGACATGCAAACAATATGTCACTTCTTAGAAACTGCTGTAGTTGGTCTCCTTGAAACCATGATAATGAATATATTAATTATCACATTGTCTACAGAATTACTAAGGAATACCTTGTTATTTTAATCACATTATATTACTTACGTATTATATATAATATACGTATTATTAGTATGCTAAATTTTAGGAGATGACTTGCAGTTAAGCATGTACCTAACTGAAAATCATCTCTTAAAATTTAGCATTTGACTAAAGTGATTGGTCTGGTGGAACAGAGATGAGATACTTTGGTGGAACAGAGATGAGCAACTTTTTTGTGATCCAAACTCCATTCTATTGATAATTTCATACAGATGTGATAGATTTTGTAATTCGTCTACCTTTAAGATAAAATTTCAGTTTCCAAGAATTAACTCAAAACATGTTGCATTCTAATCAGGAGAATAGTGTTAAATGGTCATCACAGGCAAAGAAATAGAAAATAAATGAAAAAGTTTTTACCACACCATGGAGAAAATTAGAACAAAGATATTGTGGCAATGTCATATTGTATAAGTTATGCCTAGAGGATAAAATTCTAAAATTCGTTCTCAAATAGATATTAATGGCCTGTGGTAACACTAGTGACCTTGTGATTAGCCTGGTCATTTTTGCAGTGCTTTATTTCTATCACAAGTGTAATATTTGAGCTTTCTGTTGTGTAGTCAACTTAAGAAATGAATCTGCCCTACCCCAGACATAGCTAGTAGGGTATTTTTATAGATCAAAGCATGTATTGGCAATGGAAATAGTAGTTTCTTCTTCTCAGTTACTACTAAAAAATGACATTGCAAGTACATCACATAAGCAGCACACCTACAGGCTGTTGTTGCTGATCGTGGCTGTTCTCAAAGCTCCTTGTCACAGCTGATGCAGAACTTTAAATACAGAGGGGGATACAGAGAGGTTCTCCATCCCCTGAGGTGTTTGACTTTGTTTCAGTGATACAATCTGAAATTGAACTGGTGTGGTTAATTGATTTTTGGGGGGTTCATTTTATTTTTTTCTGAGTATCTCACGAATGGTTGCTGCATTTTAGGGAAGGAGGCAGAAACTTTGGGCATTGGCCACCCAAGGGTTTGCTGACAGGAATAATAAGGTAGTTCAGAGCATCCTGAAATGTTGGTGGGATAGTCAGCAAATCAGTTTTGACTGCTTCAAGCTGGAGCCAAATGTTTCATATTTACATCATGTTCGTCTGTGGAGAATTAATCTGGTACTCCAGAAGGGTGGAAACTGCTTAAGAATCTGTTACACTGGGTCCCAAACTGCCAGTACTGTGGATGTCACGCTTCCAGGAATAAAAGCATATGTGCTCATTTTTTATTCAGAGTCATATGTCTTCTGCTGTAAGAATAATTTCCTAGTCTGCATAAACTTTTCTTTTGCTGTTTCTATTGAGCAACATAGGGGCAGACAGTGGTCTATATTTTTCTCAGTTGTATCCCATTGCTATAATTCTGCTTTATTAGCTATGAGATGGTTTGCATCAGAGGTAGTCTCAGGACTTAACACTTGTTGTGTATTGAACTGGTTAGTATAAGGCACATGAAAGAGAAGATTTCGCTCTAACTTGAAAACCTTCTCTTGTTGACATCTAACCTGAGGGGAAAAAATACTGTGCTTAGGGAAACAACAGAATAGTAGACAGAGATCAAAGAACACCTGACAGAAGGAATGGCAATTGTTTTGACAGCTGACAAATCCCAGAAATTATATCTTTTTCTAAATCTGGAAAAGCCTAGAATTTACTACAAATTTCAAGTGGTCTGGCTCAGCTCGTGGCTATTCTGAGTAGATGAGGACTGGCCACTGAAATGAAGAGCTTTGTCCTGACCATGCACAGTAAAAGACCGGTCAGGGAACTGAATCACTGACTCAGAAATACACTCTTAGTTGAGGACTGAAATTCCCATTGTGGCCAAAAACAGTTAAGCTAGATTTTGACTTGGGCAGAAATAGAGCCAGTTTGAGTCCAGAATGTTAAATGTGAGGAAATGCTGACTTCTTGCCAAAGTTTTGTGCAAGGAAAACTAATTAGTCCTGCAGGGCTTGCCTTGTTAATTTTACTGAAAAGACATTATCAGGCTCATGGACACGGGCACGCATGTAGATGTGTACAAAAATGATGTAAAACATTTGTTTCCCTACTTGGTTAATAGTTTAATGGGAAAAAACCCAAGTAACCACTGTGTCTGGTCTACTCTGACTTTATATTGATTGAAAGAAAATGGAGAAATTATATAGAATAAGGAGAAAGTAGGGCTTTACTAATCCAGAATTGACTTCATAACGGAGTCTTGCTGTAATCTGGCTTTTAGATTAATGGTTTCTGTTTATATGCTCTCTGGGATAATAGTTGCTTTTGCTTTTATAAGATGTGAGCCAGCCTCTTGGGAATTTCTGAAAACTTTCTTACATCCTTTAAATATTATTTTAAGAATTTAGCACAGATGTTTGAGCAAATGAAAGAATAAGCAGTTTTCATTAGGCTCATGACTTACTCTTAAGGCTGTTTAAGGGTCATCAGCATGGATTTGTGTCACAGTTCAAACCAATTTGCTTATGATAGGTCTCAAAAATAGGATATGAGATTTACAAATAGACAGACATCAGTGAGTGAGAAAGTTCTTTTATTTTTCAGGTTGATTGGAAATAGACATCTGATAAAAATCACAATATTTTGCATTTCATTTCAATATTATTTTGCACTGGTTTTTATATAAGAAGCTTACTGTAAGAGCTCAGTTCTGGAAAGATAGAATGCACTGAGTGCAGTGAAGTGGAATCCAAGCAAAATAACACTGATACTGGGTTTGGATTAGGTATTTACTTCCTGCCTCTCTGAATTTACTGCCTATCATAGGGAGAAGAGATAGTAAGCAATATCCTTCAGTATATGAAGCTGCCATAGAAAAAGAGGTCTGAGAGTTAGAACTAAAAATTTTCATTGCCTAACAAATCCCCACAACTAATTTACTGAGAGCTGGTGTCACTTTCTGGGAGTGGCTGTTGCCTCCCTGCCCCCCCAGTACAGTTTTGCCAGTGAATACAAAAAAAAAAAAAAAAAGCCAACATAGTGAAGCAAAATTTTTCAAGAGAAAGCCAAGAGAAAAAAAAATTCTCAAGCGTTGTTACACCTGGCAGTGTTTTGTTATCTATGAATTAACTGGCCTTCTGAAGGTCTGAGTAGCAGGAGCTGAAGCAGTGGCCACTTAGAGCTGCAGCATGCAATGTAAACTGCAGTGGTGGGGCTTGCCACCACAGCATGTCCCTTAGCCCTGCAGTGACGTCTGATGAGCACAGTCACACGTCTGTGTCAGCTAATACTATTACAAGGCTCCAGAGTGGTAAAACAGCAGGCTGCCAGATACATTAAGTGCCCATATGGTATGCTTGCTTACCTGTCCTTCTTCCCCCCTCCACTTTTGCTTTCCAGCACCTCTGCTTTAAAAGAGTTCATTAAAAAAATGATTCAAGTGCTAAGGCCTGAATTTCCAAGGCTGTTGCATTTATTCAGAATAGTCCTCAGCCTTTCCGTGAGTATGCAGAGATTATAGATTTAAACTCCCACACCATTCCCAGGATAACGACATAAACTCAAAGCATAAGTGTGGACTATCTAATTTTAGTCAGGTGGCAGTAAATTTTCCTGCATAAATGCAGCATGTGATCTTTCTCTGAGGAGAAAACAAAACAACTAAATATACTGCTCACTGTAACCCCTTTGCTAAAGCAGAACATCAGCTGCTACTTAAAAAAGTTCCTATTTTCTTAAGCCTCAGTTTTTCTTCATGAGTGTAAAATGGTTGTTATAGATTATGCATATGGAGCAAAGATATATCCAGGCAGAAAGGGCTGAAAAAATTATTTCTTGTATTTTCCCCTTGTCCCAATCAATCCCAATCACAAATTGTGAAATGATACTTGGCAGTGGTAAAGCATTGAATTTGCTACCACCTTAACATATTTATTTGTGTTAAACTTTTCTTCACATGAGAATAGGCAGCAACAGAGGATGGGAGTGCCAGAAAAAGTATCAGGAAATCCTGCTGTAATCATTTTCTCAATTAAAAAAGAAGTGGATGTCTAAAGTAAGACACGCATATTTGTATTTATCACAGCAAAATTTATCCCAGGTATATGTATGCAAGACTGTCAAGAGCTGTGGCTGATAAATAAGTGTCACCTGTAGTGCCTGGGCTCAGTTTTTGTATGTTATTAGGTTTTATCACCTTCAAGTAATTTCAGAAGAACTTTATAACCAAAAGTCGCAGCCTGCTGTCTGCATTCATACCTACACCATTGGCATCAGAGAACTGCTCGCAAAATAGATTAAGAAAGTGTAAAACCTGTTCCTTTTTGAATATAAGAATGAAAAATATGTTTAAAACAGATTGTGCAATTATCTTTCAAAATAGATCCTTTCTTAGTCCAACTGAAGGATTATGATGTGTTTTAGAGAGATTTTGGGGTGCAGTGAATATCTGACAGATAAGGTGATTTCCTTGCTGTATTAAGCTGAGCAGAGGACTCAGAAGACAGGAACACTGTAAGTGGTTGTAATCTGCTTTGATGGGTTTAGAAAGTCAACAGACAAAAATAATACAAGAGGTCATTAAACAGCAGTGTGCGAGGTTTGGTGTTATCAAGATGTCTGCTGCCATGTGCTGGATGTCCTGAAGTATTCACTGCACCTAGGTCATGAAACCCAAGGCAGGATATTGACAGCAGAGTAAAGCTCGTAAGATCTCTGTGGAGAGGCTTAGACACACTATGAGATTATGTTTGTCAGCTGAAAGAGCAATGTCAAAGCCCACACAACCATAACTGAACATTTTGAAGCACAGTAATAAATTCTCAGACTCTCAAAACATAAAATTGAGTGCTGTGTTGGCTTCCTTATTCTACAGAATATTTTTAAGACACTTCTAGAATGCCTTTAAGCTCTGTACTTGAAACCAAGCTGGAAATTTTCTTGGAAAAGAAAGTTTCTGCCAATTTTTGTCCAATCAGTACTTTCAAATGTGACATAAAAACCACGAATAGAATAGCACAAAGAACATCAGACTTGGGTGATTATTTTTAATTGAATTGTTGTGCTTACTCCATTGGATACATGCATCAAGATAAGGGGAGGATGACTTGGTTCTAAACTTGTCAACTATGATCTCAGATTTCTAGACTGGTGTCTGTAATGTGCATTTTCACACAGGCTCTGTGTAGGACAGGCATAGCCTTCCTCACAGGACAAACAGCAAGCACTGGACAAGGGATGTTCGGAAGATGACATCTCATGAACCAGCACCTACTCTGCTGCATAGAGCAAATGACCATCCCTTTGAGGGGCTTGGGGAAATTGCCTGCTCAACAGAAGTTTAACATTTATACTCCAGGGATGTATATTTGACAAACAGGGCATGTCAATACCACCGGAAAGTGCATACGTACATTCTCCAAAGAACACATTCTGGTATTGCAGAAGAGTACATGTAGGAAAAAGACAAAACAAATTTAAGAAGTGAAGGTCCAGAACTAGAAACAGTTCTGCCAGAGTGCCTGACCATCCATGTCGAGGTCAGATCCATACAGATCATTACTGCACTAATTTTTTTTTTTCAGCCAATCATCATGTAGAAACTAAAATATTTTTCTATTTCTGTGAAAGTATGGTTTCTGTACAAGTTACTCAGCAGCTATCAGGAGCCAAGACACTTGCGTGACAGAAGCCACGTGATTAGATAGTAAGGAGATAAATCACACCGTGTTACAAGGAAGAGGGACAGGTGACTGAGTTTCTTTCTGTTCCTGTCATTTTGCCTGCTTGAGATAAGTCACAGATCACATTTTGTCCAGTGTAGAGACTTTTCATAAGTTGTCTGTGTATGTATTGAAGACTTTCACATACAAGCAGACTTAACAGGAAGAAAAGAATATTAAAAAAAATAATAAATAAAGCAACTATTTCTTCCTGAGTCACCCAAATTTCTGATGAATTTAGGATCTCTCCGTATCTCTTGAATTTGCACATGTGGGGTACATTTTGATTGGACTGTGCAGGTATTGATTGCTCCTGGAAAATACCTGCCTGCATATTTCCATCTCCAAAAAATACACTGCAAATGAAAAATCACTCCTCTCTGAGACCCAAACTGTATGATCCAAATCCAACACCAAGAAAGAAAGGTCTGAGTACCTAAAATTTGCTTTCAACATTCATATATTTTGGGTATAAATTGTGCCTGCCAAGATGCCTGTCTTCTCTGAATGAAGCAGTATTTCAGGCTTCTAGGGCACTGTCTCACAAGCACCACAGATTTTATGCACGTTAGTTTTTGTTTACCTGCTGTAAATGACAGATTAGCATTTAAATGCTTTTGTCGCAGTTATATCTGTTTTGGATGTCAAACCAAACAAGCCATTATGTCTCCCTAAAAATAACACTCGCTGTTGTTCAAAATGATTTCCTGCCATTTCCCCACTCTACAGGAGTGGCTGAGCATGGAACATTTCACAGTACATATTGAATTGTAAAGTTCTTCTGAAATCTATCATTCATGGCACATTAAGTCTAGCGCACACTGAGGAGCCACAGAAGCATACTCTGAGTAGCAGGGATTTGTTTCCTAAAAAATATAGGTTTCCATATTTTGCCTCTTTTTTTCTCTTTTCCTTATTATCCTATCTCCTGATGCTTCATTTTTTTCCTTTCTTTCTTCAGATTGTAGTGTCCTCCATTGTCCCAGTTTCTTGTCTTTGCTCCAGTGCAAGTCATCTTCTCTTTGTCTTTCTCCAAGAGTTTCCATACCCTTTTGGCTTTTCCTCCCAAATGCATGCTGAATTTATTCTTTATATAACTTGTCATTTATATCTTGTACCCTGCCTCATGTCTAATTTATTTTCTTCCTGTCTCTACATCACGTCTATCAGATCAGTAGATAGTCAGAGTTTAGCTGGTCTTTCTAGAGATAGTCAGAGTCTATTCAGTCTCTTCTAGACTTTCCCCTGGTGTGGAGAAAGGATTGGGTTGAATGCTTGAGGATGACAGGAGTCCTCAGAAGGATCCTTATGTGACCTGTCCCCATCATGAAAGTACATGAACAGTCTGATCATGCTGGCTATCTTTATATGCAGGAGATAATATCAAGAATTTCTCTGAGTATCTTCTACTCAGAACAAGTAATTCTTGATAATTTTCACTTTTGCATGAGGGAGGTTGCTGTCTCATCATGCAGCTATTTCTCTGGCAACATCATACAATTTTAAAACAACTACATGACATTTTTAATAAGTTCACAGTACTTTATATCAAACCTCCAGCAGGAATTTGAGAAATACTTGCTTAAAAGGAGCATGTGCTGGAGATGTGCATCTAAAACTGGGAGCAGCAGCTCCCAACTGAGCTCCCATTTGAACTGTGAGAAAGCCTGCAGCATCTTTTCACAAGGTCCTATGTAAGATCTGCATGTCATTCATGGTTCCTGTGATTGTGTTGACCCTCTGACATGTGAGTTTGAAGGAATTGTATAAATATCTAAGTGACATCAAAGTGGAAACTCCCCCAGCTGTGTTCAAGGCCAGGTTGGATGAGGCTTTGAGCAACCTGGTTTAGTGGAAGAAGTCCCTCCCCATGGCAGGGGGGTTGGAATTAGATGGTCTCTAAAGTCTCTTGCAACCCAAATCATTCTACAGTTCCGTGATTGATTTGACACCAAGGAAGGTAGTGCTGTGCATTTTTTATGATGTTTAATTGTCTTCAGAAAGATCTTTCAGAGTCAGACTGACTCAGGAAAAGACTTTATAAATGCACAGTATTAGATTTTATTTGATACAAATACCAGGTATTATTAGGTAGATTAGAGATTCAAATACCATCCCAAGCCCATTTTTAAATGCAGATTAAATTCATTGGTACCCGCTATTCACACAAAGCCCCAGTCTCTCAAGTACGGGTTTGCTGAGCTGTTTTACGCCTTTGCCAGTCTCACCAAAGTTTGCCTTTCCAAGCAGGCTGCTGTAGCTGGGGAGCACATGGTGGATGTCACTGCATCGTGTCTCGTTGCTGCACCCCCCAGATGGAGGCTGTGCCCTGTGCAGCGGGTTCAGCATCACCAGTGGCCACCCCTGCCCTGAGCGGGTGCCTGGCGGTGCCCTCTCAGCGAGGGGATGCTGCAGCACACCCGAACGAGCCAGTGCCAGTGCGTGGGCAGGAGGGAGGATGCCACCCATAAAAGAGTAATGACAGTGCCAACCCAGTTGTGGCACAGCGCATTAGACACTCTGCCTTGACAGCCTGAAAGTGTTTCCGATGCCTGCGGCTTCCCTGGGAGGGAGTGGCGGGCACACACGTCCTCCAGATGCGGGCTTTCCCCACTCCCTCTCTATCCCTTCTCTCACTGAGGACAAGCCTACTCTCATTGAAATCTGTCATCCTTTTCGGAGAGAGACATTTAAAATCCCGCTGGTGATACGGAGAGTGAACAGATCCAGCTGATCCCACTCAGCCAGCTAGTAACAGCCCACCCAGCAGCTGTGAATGCGCAATAGTCCCAAAAACAAGCCCAGAAAAGAGCTCTGCTTTGCAAAAGTGTAGCAGTAAGATGATAGGCTTGCAAAATGCTGGCCTTTTGCCCTGTTTTAAAATATGTTAAGCTGCCCAAGTACTATATAATAATAAAATATATGTAAAAACATGCTCTGAGCCTGACAGCCTTTGAGCTGTGACCTATGTGTACATCTTGAGCAAGAAATTTAAATTGGCTTTTGGCTTTGAAGAAGCAGTGATAGCTTATGCCTCTTAAGCAGATGTATTACTGTCTCCTTCATATGTAAATAAATTCTTGATATGACAGGTCACAATCTGAAGTAATTATACTTGAAAATATTCTACATTAGAAGCTTTGGGGATAAAAAAAACCAAATCAGCTGAGAAGAAATCTTAGCTGAAATAAGAGAAAAATAGCATCATTGCTTGCATGTTGCCAGCTCTTGCCCAACCTCACAATCCTCATATTTGTGTGATGCCTAAAGCACTGCAGAGTCTTCAAAGGTTGTAATGCAGTGAGACATGCAGCCTGTCAGGTATACATACTTTATCAGAGATTAGAAAAATCCTGGCCAAATATTCAATACCTTTTTTCTTGTCAGGGAGGCAGTATGAAAAGAATATACATCCATATCAATATCTATATATAGACATATGTATTTAACATATAAATCCATGTATAATGTTTAAAAATATTTATAAATTTAGAATGTATGAATATTTAATCTAGAAATAAATTTATGTCTGTGTTGAGTAAACAACATATTCAACACAAACACAGGTAGAAATACTCCTTTTGGCTTTGGGATTGAGGTAGCAAACCAAGAACATTTATTTTAGGGGTAAAATAGGGAAGTTTCCTGCTTAGGATACCTAGAACATTGACACTTAAGCAAATACCTGGCCCAGGGAGTCCTTAAACTTACAGCAGCACTCCAGCTTGTCCTGAGGAGCCTTTGGTGCCTTCCTGGGGCACTCAGCGTGGGCAAAGATGCTGCACCAGTGTTACCCCCTGGGAGTTTTGCTTAGTTAGGCAGTTTCCTTGACAGCATAATTTACATTCTGTTATGACCCCAGTGATTTAATTCAATGCCCACTGTTTGCAGCACCCCAGCGCAGAGGGGTCTGAATGCTGCCAGCCAGCTGTGTGTACCTTGTCCTCTGTCTGCCATCTGGGGAGTGCCCAGCTCTCCATGGCAGTGGGGTGGCCAGGACCATGTATCCCAGCACTGCTGGTAACCCTGCTGGGACAAGAAGCACATATTTCAGGCATTGCAGTACCTAGTTGAATGCACTTCGTTGCCATCCAACTTCTTTCTGTGTGGATTTTCTTTACAGTGGTCTTCAGAGACTTTCTAGATGGAGTAAAGTTCCCTCTTCACCACTAGCAAACTGATGTTACAGCAAAGTTTGCAAGTTTTCAATATAATACACACAAAAAGAGATTTCAGAGTTTGCAACCAGCCTAGTAAATAACGCAGTAAAAGTGAAAGATATGTTTTCAGACAGTAATTGCATAATGCCCATAAAACAAATGCAATTTTCAGTATTTCTAAGTGCCATGTACTCCTTTAGTCATAACTGAAGGATCTCTTCAGTAAATATCAACTCAGTTCTCTTGTTAAACTAGAGCTCTGTCAAGTCTTCTCTGTCTCCCTTAGCCGCCTTCCAGCCTGCTTTGCAAATGTGTTCGTTACTCTCTTTTATGTCACTGATGACTGCAATCCAACTTGGAAGAATACTTTGTATTAGGAAAAAAAGGAATCCAATATACATTTATAAAAGTCTACAACATGAGTATATTTTTTAACCTAATCAAACAAAATACATACATATGCTTATAATTAATTTCCCAATTTCTGCTCAAAGTATATGTGACTCTTTTAGGATACCTGTATAAATGTTCTTTTGGAGATTTATGAGAACCACTTAAAAGCAGGGTTAAAACAGGCTATATAAAAATAATGGACTGTATTAGGGTATTGTTGTGAAATTTATTTGTAATAAAAGTTTGAATTGCAAAATGCAAGCATTCATCATTTTTTCATTGTTTGAGGTTCATGATAACAAGGACATGAAGTCATTAGATTTATTTGAACTTCATTTAGATGTATTGTGAGGCAGGCATGGAAGCAATTAGTGTTGCAAAATAAGTGGGCTATCACTAGCTCGTGTTTTACCCAGCTGTGGAGCAGGCAGCCCCACGGTGACTGATTCCAGCCAGCCTAGGTCAGAGGAGTGAAGGACATTCCCTCCTCACCTGCAGCCCCAGGCTGGGAGGCCACAGCAGCATGGCCCGGAGGGCTGACAGCTTTGCCTGCATGTCAGGAGCTGGACCAATGCAAAAGTGGAAGTTTTCCTCCATTTTTTTTACTCCATGGCCCAAAGGACCTTTGTGGGGTCACCTCACAATCACAGAGTCTTTGGCAGCTCATGGAAGCTGAATGTTTTGACCTTCCTCCAGCCATCTCTAAAAGCATTGGTATTAAGAAGGTTGAAAGTCCCTTTCTTACAGGCTTGTACAGATAGAGCTAGAAAATATGGGCCTGACTCAGTCTGTGTGGAGAGCATCTTCTGATGCCACCTCACCAGATATTTGACCAAATGCAGACTTATTTTTGGCCAGTCTCTTTCCTACCACAAGAGCTATATGCAACAGGAGAGTTTCAGAGGACCAGAAGATTTAAGTAACAGAGGAGGAAAAGCATAGGGCAAAGAAATTAATTGATAAATTTTCTATGTTACTATTTGCTTTCACCAGAATTCTTTACAGCTAGCCATATTAAAACATTCATTAATGAAACTTTACAGTGACTTAAGTGCTGTAGTAATATCAGACTTAGCCAAAACATTTGAAAGGAAAAATGGAAAATGCAAAATATCAGAGCTCTTTCAGATGTTGTTTTTAATAGTTTTAAACAGTGTTTCAGTAGAAATGTATTAAAATTGGTCATTCATCTTTTAAATACATCTTTCAGACTCAATGAAAATGAGAAATTCTGTAAATTCTTTAAAAAGTAAAAATTACTGAAATGTGAAGAAATTATGCAAAAACTGACAAAAAGTTTGAAAATTGCATACTATGGCAGAAGATTATGAAAATAAAAAAAGATATATTAACCTGCTTCATCTAGTTTTAAGTACATCGGTCTCCAAATTTGCTTAATGACTATTAAGCAAGTTACCAAAAATCTATTTTGGACTGTTAGGGAAGTTACCAAAATCCTTTCAGTATCACATTTATGTTTCTGTGATCTCATTGCCATTTCTGAATGCAAAAATCCTACCTGCTGTCTAAAAATCAATGGCTGATCTTGGATGACCCTTTAATGTCAAGTTCAACACTTCTGTATTTTTAACTGGAAAGACAACTCAGTATTTATGACCTATTAAATTCTGTTTTTTAAGGTAAACTTTTCCTAGGGTCCCAGGAGATGAGAGTCATGAGGGAAGAAAAAAAAATCCAACTAGTACAGAGGTGTGTAAAGGAAAAAAAAAAAGGAGCATCCTTCCCACTTTCATCTCATGCTCCTGTTTTAGAAAGGCAGAATCATATCCTTTTCCAAAATCTGAAGGTGTACTCCCTTCAAGCTTGTCCTGCAAGGCAGTGTATGTGCCAGATTCATAATGCACATTGGCATAGCCTGAATCTGCACTTGCTACCAGGTCTGTCTGAAGCTCTTCTCTCTGAATGCAAGCTCAGCCCTACAGGAGTTGTGGGATTTACTGGAACCACATGAGAGGTGAGACGTGAGTCCATCCTTTTGGTTAGCCCAACATGTGGCACACCTGGGCCAGCTATGCCATGTACACCACATATCTCCTGATGGCTTCAGACGGTGCAGAATACCTGACACTGGATTCAGTGGATTCTTCCCAGACAGCTCCAATGCCACGGGTCTCCCAGCATGAGGGAAACAGGACTGCTATGTGCATCCCTGCAGCCACACATTGAGCTTGGTGCAATGCTGAAGCAGAGGCTTGTGTCAGTGAGCAGCATTCCCAATCTCCCACTCAGAACCTCACGCTGGGAAACTCTGCAAGCATGCCACAAAATCTGACTCAAAGCTTCCTCAAGTCTCAGGAAAACATTCCCCTTGACTCTGGTGGAATTTGAATCAAACCTGTGATCTCCAATGAGCTTATGTTGACATTATATTTTATTTTCTCTAATCACCAAGAAGTAATATGACTGAATTTACAATTAAGCTTTACTCTTGGTGACTGTTGTGTTTTTCCAAATATATATGATTGATAGTTGTTAAGTGCACATAAAGAACTTAATTTTCTTTCTGAAAACTTTGCAGGCTATTCTTGCAATATATCATGAGAGGTAAGAATATTTCAGGTCAGTCACTTTGCCTTAGTGTAAACAGTAGTATCAGATGCTATAAAAGAATGACATGGTTAGTTATGATAGATGGATAAATACAGTCCTGATATCCATGTAGGTAGCTTAAAAAAAAAAAAAATGCTGTAGACCTAGCTTTCCATCTAGATAGAGGACAACAGCAGGGCTAATTACTATGATTATGTTGTAGGCATAATTGCTGCAAATGCAAATGACCACTGAGATGTATAATTGGCCTGTCAATAATTCAGCTATTATTACTGTATATGAAATTGCATCCATTACATAAAATTACATGTAAGTTTCTCATACTTGAGCTTTTAATCCTGCACATGCTCTCAGCTAATATTTCATAGAATCACAGAATGACAGAATCACAGAATGGTTGGGGTTGGAAGGGACCATCTAGTTCTACCCCCCATGCCATCAGCAGGAATACGTTTCACTAGACTATGTTGCTCAAAGCTCCATTGAACCTGACCCTGAAGAACTGCTCTATGTGAAGTGTGCAAGCTTTTTATTTAAATCTGTTTAACTTTACCTTCAAATGATTGGCACTGTTTGCTGAGGTGATGCTTTTGGGACAGGTGAACTGTATTGTGAATTGCCAAGCCGGAGTGGCAGACTGCACTTGCCTGCCTGCTTTGCAGTTATGGAAGCACTAGTTTTCTCTGGGCACTGAACTGCTTCTCACAACAAAACCACTTTTCAGAGTACATCTGTAATCCACACACATATTCAGGGGGCTCCTTTTTCAAGGAATGAACCAAAGAATCTGGAGACTCATAAGGGGAGTTCAGGGTTCATCCAGAAGTTGTGATCCATACAAAGTTGCCACATCTTCCCAGTTATTTGAAAACCTGATGATATTCAATGTGAAAGGCTCAGAAAAAAGCAATACAAAGCTGATAACCTCTGCTGTAATTTTAAGTGATATTCTAGCTGTCATGTTTGCTGGAAGAAACTTAAATGCATGGCCCAAATGCACAAAGTCAAAAGGCTAATCCATTTTCTTTAAACCATGTCCTTGTTTTCTTTTTAAATTCATTTTACATTTTCTGGAAGGGCTTATGGTTGGCTTGCAAGTTGATGTAATGAACTGGAAAAAAAGAGTCTATTCTGTACTCAGATATGGGCAGAAAATATGATACTGATGATACCAGATGTGTTTAAGTTCTGGTATGTGTCTTGCAACCCAAATTCTTGTCTGCTCCTTTAGACAGGTTTCATTTTCTACTGAAAAACGCTTGACCATGGAATTAGAACCATTAACTTCTGGACAGTTCTTACCCCAGTGGGCTCCAGTTTTCTTCTGAGTAACACTGAGCAGAGGAAAGGTCTTTGGGGAGAAGAAGTGGAACACTATAACTTCTAAGGTCTGAGGGACATAATTTCAGGTTTCATGTGGGAATAATGGGAAATGTACACAGAGAGAATTGAAACAAATATTATCTGATATCCATTGAGTTTCTTTAAGTAATTTTTCTCTGGCTAGTCATTTTAGAAAAAGTTTGAGAGGTTTAGGAACTTGGTTTTCTTTCCAGTGTTAGCCTCACATTTCCTTGTCTCCAGACTGAAGCAACCTTTGGTGGGCTGAGATAATTGCTTACTTTCTTGTTGGCCATGTTGATGTGATGATAATACAGGACTAGCCTAAATGTCCTGAGCTTGCTTGTTTATTGTAAACCTTACAACTCAGTTTCCAGTGGTGCTCATGTTTCACAGTGCACAAGACTGACACATACCTGAGAAACTTTGTTCTTGGAGGAAGGCACGTCTCCCTGCTCTTGCTCCTGCTGACCTAACAACTCGTCTGGACTGAAAAGTTACACTCTCTTAGACCTGTGGGGCCATGGAGGGACCCCATAGCCATTCCAGATGCTGACTTTTTTGAGAAGTGATTCCCTCCTCCTGTCATTCAACCTGACATGTCCTACTTTACCAATTTTATGTCTGTTTTCTTCTTTGGAAAAGGAGCATTCAGAAGTGCTACACTGCGATATGCATTTTCTTCTTTCCATTTCACTAAATGCATCTTACTAGGAATTTACAAACATGGAGAAAGACACTTGCATTTACATCAAGATAGTTTTACCTGGCATACCTCTGATAAGGCAGCCCCACAGGTCCTGGGAATAGATAGACAGAAATCCTTAATGCTGCCATAGTGGCAGAAAGTGATGAGAGTTAGACCTGTTTCTTTCACATAGTGATCTTGTTGAACTGAACTTTTTCTATCCATTGTTTCTCCTTTCAGTGATTTCCAAGCTTAGAAAAACCATTTCAGATAGAAACCACTTAAAGCTTATTGTTCTGAAAAGCAATTGAAGTCTTTCAAGAATAAATTTGTATAATATTAGCTCAGAATGATTTGCATGACAAAAAAATACTTTTACACACTAAGATGTTTGTAGAAAACCCACAGTAAAAAAAAAACAAAAACTGATTAGTGCCATTGAATTAAATAGTAGTAACCTTCTTTTCCTTCTTTCCATTTTTCCCAATAATAAGCTCCAGTTTATTGCAATATTTTTAATTAAAATGTAAATATTCCCTGCCTGATCCTATTTATAATATTAGAATAACAAGATGCAGCAAGCCTAAAACTGCTAACATAATGGAAAACAAATTAAAGAATGAAGTTCAAATGCAAAAATTTTGCTTTTAAAGATGTTATTGTCATGGTCAAAGATGTAGTTGGAGAAGCCATTGCCTCAGAGATATGCTATATAAAAGCATTAGGAGTCTTCTTATAGGTAATTCTATTGCATCATATTTTTTGCCTATGCCTGTCTGACTGCCACACAACTTCAGCTGAAAGGAAACTTTAGAGGGCACTTACCTGCAATACTGCATTAAAGTACAACAATGAACAGAAAAGCATATTTTTTAACCTAATTGACTGTTTAAGGGAAGCAAAAACCCCATAAATTACCTTTTGGACCTTAGATTTCTGTAGGACTAAAATGGGTTAAATGCAGACTCAGGCTATCTTTAAATTAACCAGATAAGGAACAAGCATGTCAGTGCTCAAATTCTCAGTACACAAGTTTCTTCAAGATTCTTGAATGGATTTTGTGCACAGTTCCAGGACCAGAGGTAAGGGGCACACACTGAAATACAGGAAATACTTTATCACTGTGCAGGTGACCAAGAGCTGGCACAGTTTGGCTGGGGAGATTGTGGAGTCTCCATCTTTGAGGGTACTCAAAATCCATCTGGACATGGTCCTGGACAACTGGTCCTGCTTTGGCAGGTGGGTTGCACCAGATAATCTCCAGAAGTTCCTTCCTACATCAGCCATTCTGTTTCTGTGCTTTGCACCCTCGAACAATTTTTGTGCTATTCTGTAAAAGCCAGATTGGGTTTGTCCCCACAGATCTTGGTCTGTACAGTCAGCACTAAAGGGACCTCTTGTTTGCTCACTCTGTCAGATGGCAGGAAGAAAGGATAGTGAGCTCTTAGGCGTCTTTCTTCTTTCTTTTCTGATAGTTCATGAGGTTGAAAAGGATTTTCCCATGAAACAGAGCCCTCAAATCCAAGACCCCACTGAGCCTAGTAAAGCCCTTTGAAATCCCTGGCTTCAGGAGGCTTCAGATCCAGCTCACAGGAGAGGCAAATGTGAGGTTAAAACAGCATTTTCAGCACTGAGGGTGGAGAAAAAGGAAGAGGGGGAGAAGGGGTAGAATTGCCATCTCTGTTTATGGTTAGTTTTCCCTTTTGATGAAAGGTTTCTCTGGTTTGAATATTGCTGTATTTGTCTTGGAGGTATCCTCTTGCAGTTCCCCACTTTCTGGCCAACCAGTTAGGCTCCCAGGGAGGAGGCTTTCTCACACACAGCCCACACCTCAAATGATTCTTTCTTTTCCCATTCTCAGTGTAGGCTTCTTCCAGTTATCATCGTTTGCTTCTGCTGAGTGGGTTTTTATTATATTTTTCTCCCTCCTTGATGTTGTGAGTAGTCTCACAGTCAGGGACAAGCTGCCAATAGTGTAAGAAACTCCTCCAGAGATAATGAGACACCAGAAGTATGAAAGACCTGTAATGAAACTTCCAAAACAGCAGCCAGATGGAAATTTTGAATTATCTGACCTAGGAGAGAGTGGGAGATCATGATTAATAGAACCTCTCTTCATTGAAAGGGCTATACACGTGCTCTAGAGAGAAAGAAGACACTTCAACCAATCTTCCCTTCTTTAATCCCTGTGTAGGAAGGAGAATTTGTGTGCCAGTTTGGTTGGCTCTGTGCTCTTGCAATTCTCCAGTGATTTTTATTCCCCTGTTTTTTCATTCAGATGGGCTGCTGTTCAGGACATGGGGGTTGTTCATGACAGAAGTAGAGCTGCAGATGGGAACCTGTTGCGGTCCAGACTGCTGGCACTGCTTTTGTTGCTCTAGCCAGCTGTGTTGCTGAGAGTCCCTTTGTATCAAAGCATGCTGTATTCAAAGCTGAGAGGAGCTTGCCTGTGGTCTTTCCCTGCACAGAGATTAGCTATAGTTAGGGATGAACTACTTCACATTTTCAGATGAGTGACTCTGTGCTTGAATACACAGACAGTTTAAAAAAAGTAACACATGCAGCAACTTAGGGAGATACATGAATTACATGGTGTTATTTCAGGAGTTTGCACTTAAAACTATTCCTTTCACTGTAAAATATATTAACTTTTCAGCTAACTTTTTCAGTTTCTGGGCACTGTACTTCATTGTCAGAGAGCATTTCTAGGGACCAGCCTCCATTTCATGATGTTTTAAAATGTGTAGGAATCAGTACTTGGAGCTTAGGAATAGAGAGCTCAATTTCTGGCGTAAAACTACAATAAAATCTTGGAATAATTTGTAATTTTTCTTTCAGACATGTGTTGTGTAATCTTTCTTTCTTGTTGGTTCTCCAAGGGTAGATTTTGTTTTGCCTGAGATTCTCTCAATGCAAACTGGCAGAATGTATCTGGTGTCCCTTTCTGTTAATGTTTGAGCTCACTATGTAGAAACCCTCCCGTTAAAGTAAATGGCATTGTTCAACCATGATAAGGTCTTTATTTCCATTTTCTTTCCAGCTATTTAAACTGCTTTTGTCTGACTGGTGATAAATATGTCTGGCTTGATTCTGTAGAAAAGCAGAGGTGTTCTGGAATGGCGCTGTTTGGGAAGCATGGAAGTCAGCCACACTGCACAGGAACCTCAGTGTAAACCATTTCAACATCCCACCCTTTCAGGTTTTTTTCTGCAACACCCACTCATTTTGCACAGATGGAGAGGTATGACAGATCATGGTATTAAGAAACCAAAAGCTTTTTTTGTTAAATTTTTAATCCACTACTCCCACACATTCTCATAGTTCCTTGATTTACAGTTTAATTCAAAATGAATGAACTACCAGTCTTTACTAGCAAGCGTCTGTTCATAGCATGTGCTAGCTACTGGCCACATGTCTGACCCTCTAATATTTTATTATTCCCTAAACAGACAGGCTTACAACAATCAGTGATCAGTGAACAGACCACCATAGCTTTTGGGCATTACTCTAGGGGCAGACTTTGGGCAACACTCACTTTTCTTTAAATCACTGATAGCACCATCTTTACTTGAAATAATCACTGTTTCCTAATAAACAAGAAGAAATGCTTTCTAAGCAAATGTCTTTGCTCATTTTCTGAAATGCTGAAAAAATAGGATGAAACAGACTAAACTAGAATTAAAAGACAATATGGACAGCTGTTTGTAAGTGATAGATAATTATACCTCACATCTTTTTACCTATATCTGCCTTGCCCTTGCCTTCTAGAGAGGGGACTCTAGAAGCATCTCTAGCTACTTCTCATTAATTAAGTTAATGCCATCATTTCTTGCAAAAGTAACTTACAGACTAAACAGAACCTTTTCATCATAGATGAAGTAGGGGAGTAAGGAGAATTCAGAGGACAAAAAAATAACAATATTCATGCTTTTAACAAAAAGAAACTCAAGGAAAAAAAACAAACAAAAAAAGTATAATTTCCTGTCACCTCCTTTTAAATCCTTTAGTGACTTACATAAGATGCTCCTGGGCTTTTAGTGCTACCTGCTGTATCTCCTCTGCACCAGATGTGGAGGTTTCCACCAACAAGATCTGGGCAGGAAAGGTTTGGCCAAGTGTTTCAGTGGTCTCTCAACCTCCTTTGAGCACTTTGGATGCATCCATTCTGCAGAGCAAAGCAGAAGTATCTGACAGTTTGGGTTTTCTTCTTCTGTTTATATTTTTCAATGGCAGGGACATGAAAAGCATATATTTGAGATACTGAGATATGTACTCTCCTCATTTTCTGTACAAAATAATGTGGAAACTCTCACACACCTTTGATTTCCTGAATTATTTGCAACTTTTTTTCTGAGCCCAGTTGCAATTGTGTAAGTTCACAGTAAGGCCTTTGAAGTAGAGCTATTTCTACTTCTTATTTATACAGAAATACCCAATATAAAAAAAAAAAAAACTAACCAATAATTTTTTTTTTTTTTTTTTAATTTTTGAAATTTTTACACTTAAAGGCAAGATCATTCTTCCCTGTAGAAATCCTTGTAAGAAAATCCTGGGAGAATTTCAAAGCATATGCTGTTCTCATCTATGATCCTAAAGGGTTCACTGCTGCCCAGAGAGTAAGAACTTCAGTCATACAAGATCGTGGTTCAGTTGAATATACCATACAAGTCTTTATTTCTCTGGGTTTTTTCTGCTGGAAATTTTCCTGGTGTTCCTGGTTGCTGAACTTTAGATGACACTTCATCTAGCTCCTTGAAAAGGCTTGTCTAGACTTTCATTCCATCACTGTGACATGAACCCTGATCCTTTACAACATATCTCGTCCCTTTTTCCTTAAGTTGGCTTAGCTAAGATAGTATGTGGCACAGGAATTTAACAAGCATGAGATGGATGCTGACAGGCAGGGCAGGATGTAGCAGTGACATCAGGAGAATGAGGATTTAGAGGTGCCAGCTTGAAAGTACTACTGTATGTTTAATCTAAGCAGGCTGCTCTTTTATTAGTAATTCTCTGAATTTCCACAGGACACCTGAAATCTCCTTGTCTAACTCATTGTGGTGAATGTGACTGCACAGCTAAGAGGTATTAGATAAATTATCAGCAAGTAAAGTAGCTTGGTTGCATTTAATCTGTACAGAAATTAGAAAACCTATTTAGAGAACAGTTTCCATGCTGCAGCATGGAATATTAGCATGACAAATTGAGCAAAGTGCCACTTTATCATCCAGGTAGGTGTAATCCCCTGGTTTTGCATCTACCATAGCAGAGGGCTACCCCACCTCGTGTGTCTGCCCCCTGTAAGGCCAAGGAGTGGCAGAAGGATTTCGTGCTCCTGGTTTATCTCCTGACAGCAGAAACTGTCACAAGTGTCAGCCAGCTTTTCAGTTAAGAAATAACAGCAAGTATCTAAACTTTTATCCTTTTCAATTTGTTTGAGCATTGTAGAACTGTCTCCACACTAGGAATTCATCATTAAATAGAGCAAGGCAGAAGGAATGATGGTCCTCTTGGCTGCAGGACTGTCCTCAGGGCTCCCTGTGCTGCAGGAGAGGTCCAGGTCCAGTGTGGCCCATCTGGGAAAGGGAATTCTCAAACTCTCAGTGTCTGCACAGCCCCATAAGATAAAGGCTATCACTGTAGCTTTGACCTCTTCGGAGGCCAGAGTCAAATATTAAGCATTCCTGCATTCCACTTGATGTGGTTCCTGTTGCGAATTCACCTTCCCCTCAAGCCCAGAAAATCAGATTACACAATCTCCCATATATTGGCTGAGTTTTCATGTCTTCATCTTCCCTTTGGGTTTGCCAAGGCTAATGTTGTTCCTTGTCAGGAAGTTTTATCTGGCTCCTACACTAAATTACCTTTCTTAGCTGCATGCCATGATTTCTAGTGTCACTCTGAGAAAATTCATCTCCAGAGTCATGTATTTATAAAGTACTACAGAGTTCCCCACTCAGCCTGCTTTTAGCCAGCTACATGTTTAACTCGTCTGGTCTTTCCTGGTGAGTCAGCGCTTTCCACCCTTCTCTTCAAACGCCCCTCTGTTGCACTGAGTGTTTCTGACAGTGAGCAAAGCTCAGTGCCACCTTGCTGGGACAGCCATGCCAGGTAGTTACATAAAGGGAGCACCACAGGGAGCACCAGGCCACCTCCCTTTCCCCTGCTGTGAATGCTATGTGCCCTTGAACACAGTTTTGATTCAATTTTGCATTGTGAAATCCTGTCTGAGCTGTCACCTATGGCACCTGCTCCTGAATGGCTCTGCATTTTCCCTGAGCAAATCATAATTTACCATCAGTCTGTTCATATTCCTAATTGTTATAAACCCCTTTTGTGTTACTTTATTATCAACACTTGGCTACTCAACTCATCTCTGTTTTGCATTATGTGGAAATTTCATTACTACAAGCATTTCCTTCCCCTAATGGAGGTACTTAGCAATACCCATGCCTTGCTTTGATTCCTGTGATCCTCGGTAGACACATTCTCACTACTACATTGTCATTCATCATCACCTCTTGTTTCAGCCAGTTTTCAATCCTCATAATATTGTTTATATCCATGGTAATTTGTATTAGCTAGAAAATTAAGATTTGTTTTGAGAGACTCCAAAATGCCTCACTAAAATTCAAATAGCATATGCCGTGCTCCCTTCATTCATTTTATTAATCTACTTGATAAAATAGTAAAGCCTGCACAAGACTTTCTTTTCATTATAACATACTCCATCTTTCTAAAGGATGCTTCATCCTCTAAATACAGACTTATTTTTCCTTGTAAAATTACTTCTATTACTGTGCAAGCAGTTGATCTAATCTAAGTAGCATAAGGAGTCATTTCTCAGGTAACGCTTGCTTCAACCAGTGTAATCCAGTTTAATCCCAGCTGACAGGCTCTGTGCCTTAAAGGAGTCTGCTGTAGTGTTCAGCCTCAGATGCAGGTGCTCTCCATGTGTAAAATGGGAGGGCCTGTCTAAAACTGGCACTCCTGACAAACTAGACTGCCTTTACCATTACATATTTTAAGGACTCTCAATTTCTTGATGCCATTAGGGCAAGTGAAATGCTGAGAGGATGTCTGTGATCTTGTCTCAGAGGCAGCCCTCTGTTCAAACATCCACTGATCCCTGATCTGTAAGGAAATCTACAATGCTCTTTCTACATTAGCACAGTTACACTGAAAATATGGGAAAAGTGGGGTTTAATTGCATTTTCCTGTAGAAAATGTTTTTCTTCATGCAAAACACTGATAGTGACTTGTTTTTGCTTCTTAACTATCCTGGGAATGGAAGTTATTAAAAATAAAATGCAGAATGAAGCAGAAGTCATGAGACTCTGGTATCTGTCTCCTTCTGTGTGAAGCATTAAGTGAAAGTATTTGTTGCCTCATAGTCAGAGGTCCACTGTAAAGGGTATTTTTTCTAGAATAGGGAGGAAATGCCCTTTGGAAGTATCATCTCTATCTATAGAGAAGCCTAGACAGCTAGGTGCTTGCTCCTCAGAGGGCTAATATTATGTGAAATAGATTAACATATTTCTTCCCCAGCTCCAGCTCCTTCAGCTGCTTGTGGTCTCATAGATTTTACAGGGAAAAATATGGACATACTCAAGTCATACAGTTTCTTTCTAGATAAGGCAGACTGACTTGGCTGTGCCACTATTCACAGCATGATTGAAAGTATTCTGAAATACTGGAGTCCATAAACAGTGTGTTGGAAACTAGGTTCAAAATTTAGATTATGGATATTTTCTTGTACAGGTAGTGAATACAAAGTTGTGACATTGCGTAGGAGAAAGAACACAAAATTGATCATTTTTTTAAAGTAATTTGCTAGACATACCAATTTCAGTGTTTTACAGCCTGGCAACTAACTCTTCCTTCATTTTTTGACCATTCTTTCTGAGTGATCTACCTTCAGACCTGTCTTCAGTAGTGCAGAAGTACTTGGCGTGAAGTGGATATTAATGGATACCAAGCTATTGTAGGAGCCTTTAGGATTAATAATTTCCTAAAACTCAAACTGGGAATGGTTGTGAGCCTTACAGTAGATACCAGAAGATATAATAGTCATTCACTGCCTTGAACACAATTTCAATTGGTGTGCAGAAAAACAGGAGTGCAAATCACCTAAGTGGTTGTTAATCTGTGTATCTAATTAATGATTCATGGTGTGCTATGAAAAATTGATTGGATTGTGGCACAGATTACCATGTTGATCAGGTGTTTGAGGGACACTGTGAGTAGCACTGTTTTTTATCATGTCACTCTGCCGTTCTGGTGATGTACAGAAATTTGCAGGAGCAATAATTACCTTTTCAGGGCAGCTTACTTGGAAGGAGGTGTTTTATAGCTGTAGCCACTGTCTAGAGCACTCAGAACTGAAAGAAGGTCATCATTCATAATATCGGTATAGTGTGGTCAATGTGTGCTTCTTGTGTGACTGTCATAAGGATGCCCTAGCACTGGGTAAAGCTCGGAGACAGGTACTAGGCACAAGAAGACTCTGAATAATGAAAACCAGCTTATCTTTGCTGGGAGGGTTCTAGTGACTTACTCAGATATACAAAGTACCTTTTTTTTTTTTTTTTTGAGTGAATCACTATAGTGTGTTATATAATTAAAAACATGTAGGAAATGCATTCATTCTCCTTTTCTACAAAGGAAAATTTTGAGTCAGTACTTTCAAGTGTGGGAATCTTCATTAAAGAATTAACTCTGGGTCTGTTATCCTGGTTTAAATGCATCTAACAGAACCCCCACTCCAAAACCAAAATAGATAAAGACTTTGCAAAGAGAAGATGAAGCAGCTATTGAATTGTCTGCAGTGCAAGAGAATCACATTGTGCAAGAGAATAAAAGGACAGATTTTTGGTGTAGTACCAGTAAAAGTTGTCAGTAACTGAGTTTTTTGACCTCTCTGTCATAGAACATCTTTGTCATGGGAGTATCAGCATCTTAGCTTTCCATAGGTTTTTCTTTTTGTCAGTTTAGTTCCAATAAATATATACAAGGAAGCAGAGAAAAAGCAGAAAGTTTGAGTGTTATTCTAGAAGCTAGTTTGGTTCTCTTAAATAGGCTGAGAGTTTTGCTGTGGGAAGGAAAAGATTTCAAATTAATCAAAGGATTTGAAAATTATTTAGAAATCTCTTTGATTTTTTCTTCTTCTTTTTTTTTTTCTGTTTGATTTTTTTGTTTCTGTTATTGCTTTTATTGTTTATGAAGCTGCCATTCCCATCTCACATGACATTTTCAATCCTTGGATTAGAAGCAAACGAGAGGAAATAGGTGTGCGTAGGCTTTTTTCCTAGCTGTAAGATAAAAGCCACTGGCCACCTTGCCCAGTTGGTGCGTGTATGCGTCAGCAAGGGCATCACATGCTGGGGCTGTTTCACAAATGCCTTAGACACAGAAATAGCTGGCAGGTCACTGAAGGACTTCACCAGTGGCAGATCGCTTAATCAGACTTTACAAGTCGGCTGCGGGACCAATCCCCTCCCTGCCGCCCCAGCAGCTCCTGCCTCCACAGGCGCAGTCTCGGGGCTGGCTTATCCAAGGATTGAGCAACTCAGCCAACACATCACAAAGATTACCAGAGTGGAGGAGAACCCTTGTGGATTACGAGGCTTTGGAGTTTGCACAGCTGTGATGTGCATGCCTTTCCATCATTCTTGTCTCCTTGTGATTTTATGGGTTTTTTCCTCATGCAATCCGGAAAATGTTCAAGATGCTCCTCAGAAATGTCTAAGCAGAGACAATGTGTCTTTTTTACTTGATTAGAGAAGCTCATTACAACAGAAATGTCATAGGAAAAATAGACTATGCCTGAATCATTCACAGGGCTATTGATAGTGACCGAGTATAATTATCCTACAGGAGGCTTACAAAGTCTTGCTTTTGTAAGATATGGTTTAAAATCAGATGGACTGACTGCTGCAGGTTTGCACTTACAAAAGTAATATGGCAATGTACAGTCATGCCATAGCTGATTGTTGGTGTGATGTTTTCTTTAGTTCGGTGGACAAATGTGTATGACTTTAGTGGTGTGACAGTATTCACATGCACTTGAAGATGCTCTACATACAATAATTTCAAGAAATTTTCTTATCTCTCTTAGATCAAGGAGGAGGAGCAATTGGATTTACACAAATTCAGAAGTTTCTTTGCAGTGAATTATTTTTGTACACAATAATGTTCTATTATCCACATTACTTTCCAGAGACTTAATTCATATTTTTTGCATAGTAAATGCATTTCATCCCTGGATCAACTCCCACTTTTGTGATATCTGCTATCCTAGCTAAGACTGGGAGCTTCAAACTCCAGAGCTATTAGTCTTTGCAGCTGTCCACTACATCTCAATATCTTTGTATCTAGGGCTATCACAAACACAGAGCCACTGTTTCACTCTTTTCCAGAGTACAGAGAAACAAATAATGCCCAGTGATGAGTGGGCCACATCCAGATCTCTTGCTACGTGAGGAGTAGTTCCATAGATAGACCTTTTCAGCATCTATCTTGGTTTCCCACTTGGTAAATCAGAAATTACTCCACTGATGTACAGTTTGAAGAGACAATCAGACAAATCAAGTGTCATTTCTGAAGTTCTGAACCAGAATGAAATGCATAAAGGAAACAACTTCTTTCTAAACAAAATATAAGAAAAAGCAAATGAATGAAAGCAGCAATATTGCATTGCTTTTTTTATCTTGAAGCAGTGTCACATTGGTGATCTATAATGATAAAATTTATTCAATTATGCATTATTATACTTTGATATATATTTATAGTTTATGTACCATTTATTATTGTGTATAATTTGATTATATTTTGATAGAATGATCATAAAAACTGATTGGGCTTTGATGGATTTGAAATAAAAGAGTTTTACCTCATCTACCTATTTTTATCCAATTAAGGATAAAAAATAAGAATGATGCACAAAAGCCAACATTTTATTTGCATTGATATAAGCCTGCCAAGTCATCCATGAGAATGAATTTCATAATAAAGACTATACATTTTTGGACCCATCCAAGAAAATATCTCTGTACTCTCTATCAATAAATAACTGAAATTTAATATGCTTATGATGAGAACTAAGGCATACAGAAAACTTGCTTTCAAGATTCATTCAGGAAAACCTTAAAGAAAAAAAAACCTTTTTGTGTCATTCAGTAGCACTAGCAATCTCTTTATTTGCTTTTAACCAGAAATTCTCCTTTGTCAAAGGAGGCTCATGGAACTAAAAAAAAAAAAAAAAACCCCAAAAAAATCACCAAAATATAATATAACAAAACAGTGTACATACATTTGTGTTGGTGTTTGTTTAAAAGGTAATTTGTCCAAGTACTGATCTTGTATAGATATGTTTATTCATTCAATTAAGAA
Organism: Pyrgilauda ruficollis; assembly: GCF_017590135.1. Classification (NCBI taxonomy): domain Eukaryota; kingdom Metazoa; phylum Chordata; class Aves; order Passeriformes; family Passeridae; genus Pyrgilauda; species Pyrgilauda ruficollis. The sequence continues at coordinate 8,876,447 of NW_024516984.1, read as the reverse complement.
GAAGAAGCAATATCTCATGACAGATGTCTGACTACAGTTTAGCCCCTGCTAGAAGTCCCTGTGATATTCCAGGGCGTTTGTCCTTGAACATTGTAGTTACACTAGTGAAAAGCTGTTCATGGATGGAGTGGCACACTTCACTCATACAAGGGAAGTAGAGATACTTCTTTTGATACAAAACAATGATTTAACGAAGTTCGATAGTACATATGGCAGTGGTTTAATTTGATTCAATGGAAACGCTTGTTTATTTACTGCATAGGGGACAGGGTCAGATAAAACTGTAAGGGGAACTTCCTAATGAGATATGAGGTTCAGAAAGACCCCCTTGGGTTCTAAACTTGTCCTCAGAGGGGAGTTTAGGTGAGGCTGGATCCAGAATAAGTCCCAGACTTGGTCAATGATTTATATCTAAAGGATTAGATGTGCGCAATCATTTCCATCACTTAGCTGATGAAACTTCCATCCAAAGTTTCAGCACAATTATTTCAAATCTACTTACCAAGTATCTGACATGGTAAGAACTCTCTCAAGCTCGAGGTGTAACCTGGAGAGCTGCCCCCACCCAAGGGGAGATCATGGCATGCAGGCTGCTGCCTTGGAGGAGAGCTTAGTGGACTCTCCCTGGACTGTCCACTCTTTATGGAGTAAGATGATTGAGTCAGTCCTTTTTGCGTACCAGTTTCAGAAGTCAATTTCTTTCAAATTTGGCTTGAGTCAGACATTGACTAGCACGGTGGTTAGGTGGGCTCATTGCTCCAATTAGCCATGGGCTAATGTGTTGGTACCTGTCACCCCTGGAAGCACTCTGAGCTGGATGCAGCCATCACAACCACATGCATCCCTGGAGCTACCCCATGGTGGCTACCCCTGCAGCAGGGCTGTGGGAAATAATGGTGAGATTGGGCAGTGGGGGAGCACACCATCACAAAACCCTTGCAGATATGCAATTGAGTCTCCAAGTGTGCTTTCACCTGTGTAAATGGGTGCTGTATTATACCATGCCACTACTTGTATCACATGAAGGCACTTCTAAATTGGATGTGAGCAGTTAGGCTGAGCATCTTACTTCATCTGACAAGTATTTGAACCGTATACTTTGTAAGCTATCCCATTGCACAGACCAATAATATTAATTTGGACAGTTTGGTGGTGAAACTTCAGTGTGTTCAACTCAGCAGCCAGCTTTAAAATCTTTTAAATCTTAAATGCCAGCTTTTTCCAAAATAACAAAGCAAGACATATTGCAGTAGAAATAGGGTACTAAATTTTTGTTAATGAGGACATCTATCAACTGCTTGTCGGCCTTCATTAAGTTGTCCTGATTTGAAGCAGACATAAAAGAAATCTGAAAGATGCCAACTCATATAAAAATTATGTTAGCTGGGAGGAAGGGCTCAGTTGTGGTTTCCCTGTGAGTCCTGTTCTTGAGGCAGGATCTTGATTCACTAACACAGCTAAAGGACTCACAGTTTGTTTCCAGCTTGCTCCCCATTCAGTGTATGTCCTGATTTAGAGGCATCCTCAGGAGTGGCTTAACCTGAGGGTGGTCAGGTGGGATGAGACTGGAAATAGCTTTGTTCTTCCTCCTGTGTGTGCCTGGCTGCAAGGGCTGAGGAGAGGAGGAAGATGTGCTCTCCCTCGTGTGGAGCCTAACCATTACCTCAGTCACAAGGTAGCAACATCCTCTGAGTTAATTTTAGAAACAGTTTTCTGTAAAATGCCTGTCACTGAAGTGTAAAATACAATGCCTCCTGCCTGACAGTGCAGCTTTGCTCATTTCTTATCATGAGGGTTCTTGGCTAATGGGTTTACTGATGAGCATCACTGAACTTTAAATCTTAAGCCAATATTGGAGAGCATGATCAGATAATGAAATTCATTCATCAGCTTTTCTCATTGTAAATGCACTTCTATGTTATGCCCATCCAGCCAAAGATCAGCAACTCATCATGTAGTCTCTTTATCCAGGTAAAGGCATTCCCGTGCAGACAAGCTAACCTCAACAAAGAACTGCTCCATTTTAGCCTCAGATGAAGTTATTTTGCAAAACTGTCTCCCAGGTACTTCAATTAATGAAAACAGTTTAAAAAATAACAATCTGTTCAGGAAAGAAAAAAATAAAATTGTTATTTTTCTGAAATACATTTTTTGTGTGTGTACCTGTTACTCTAGTGCTGTCTATAAACACAAGGTGTCAGATTTTATTCATCACTGTTCATTTCAGCTTCTTCTGTTAATTATTATTCGAAAATTTCTTTATTAAGGGACATGGACTTGGAATTTCACACTTAGTTAAACACCACTTAACCCCCTGACACAATCTGCATGTATCCCATTAAGGGAAATTTTTGCTAATACTATCGCAGTTAAGCAGTTGTCATGATCATTCACTATCATTAAGCCAAAAAGGTTCTCTGGGATGTATCCTAAAAAGGTGCTATTCTAATTGTGCACATCCCAGTTAAGAGAAGTATGGAATATTAAATTTATTAATCTGTCCTGGAAGAAAAGGACCTTTAATTTCATAATGCATCTGGCCTTATTTAATGTTAAATATAAGGCGTTCTTGGAAAGTTTGCGCTGTGGCAATCCTTACTTATATCATGTCTTCATTATGGGAAGTTATTCTTGGATATCTTTCCCTAAAAACCATGTAGTTTGCTTCATTTTGAGTTTGGCTTCCAGATGAACAAGTGAAATTTTCCTTCTGGTTAGAAACCGCATTCGTAATGACACTTTAAAATTTTACCCATACCCTTAGCCAATTAATTGTGATCTAAATACTGTTACTTAATGGACTAGTCAATAGGAATAATGCTGTTCAATTGAAGTTGTGTAACGTGTAATGTGTAATGAAATAGATTATTTATGTTTAATAGTGTTTGTACTACATAGCAAAGCAGTAACTTCTTAATTGAACATTCCAAATTAAACTGTGAAACAAAAAGCAGTGCAGTTATCTTTTCAGTATTTGTTCTTTTCCTCATCTGAAATGATACAATGGGTTATTTTGTAATCTAAGGAAACACCTGAAATAGGCATATGTATGCAGTGCACTCAGGTATTTCAGTGCTGATTTTATTTGGCAAGAAGCTGATTAGGAACACCCCACCCTGAACACATCTAAGCCTGTGGGTGCACACAAATAAAAGAAAGTTGCTGGGCCTGATAGAGTGCCAGGGTCTTTATAAATAACTGGAGTCAGTGCCATTTGCTTCACTACCTGCAGACAACTAGATGGCACAACTTACTCCTCTCCATGCAGGTTCTTCTGAAGGTCTATTCTTTGAGTGCTTTTGTGGCATAAACCCTGGACTTGTCTCATAAGTCTTCCCTGGCCCCATAAAGTCACCAAATGCTGTGCTTTGAGCTGTTTTTATGAGGCTTTATCACTGTGCACAGCTTGGCTGTGAATTGCTTGTTTTAAGCAAGTCATGAAATAAGAAGTGGTTGTACTGAGAGTGCCGAATGCCAGAGCTGCCTTTGCATGCCTTCGAGCCGTGTGTGCTTGAGTGCACCACGTACAGCATGTTTCCCAAACTAAAACACCAGCCTCTTTTGTCACACACATGCATGACCACCTGAATTAGAAGAGATTCCCCCTCCCCCACCAGGATTGGGGAGCAGAGCTGTCTGCAGCACCTGTTTCAGATATCTGTTCTTGGTCCTCTGCTCTGGAATTGCTGACACTTGAACTTCTGCCTGCAGTTAAAGGTAGATAGCAGTTCCCCGGTCCATCGGAATACTTGAAGCCAGTGACTGCTGCAGGAGCAGAGCTATTGGCTGCAGAGGCACTGAATTTGTTCCTAGAGACCCGATGACATCTGGTCCTACAGCTGTTTGCTGCTGAAAGGGGAAATCAAATTTTTCCCATTTTTCTGACCCTCTTCCCCTCCTCTTCCTAACCCTACCATACAATCCTGCTTTTTCTATTATAACCCTCATCAAGCCTTATGGAGAGACATTTTGACCACCTGGCATGGAAGAAAACTGTTAATTTTCTTTTGTCTCATTTTGCTAGTTTCCTCCAAAAATAATGAATGGAACCAGCTTAGGGTGAGGTCAAGTGAGCACTGGCCTTGTAAAGAGAAACAGCAGAAGCTGGCAATTAGGAGCAGAAGAGGTGGGAAAGGAGTGCACTGGGATTCAGCTTTTTTGATAGCAAGCTGTTAGATCTGGCACGTCTCTGTCTAGGAACTGCAGAAGTACAGATTGACAGCGTCTATCTCCTTCCCTTGGGAAGCATTATCATATTCAGAAATGGAGCTGGAGAGTATTTTGCTATCCCCTGCTGCAAGGTTAGGCTGGCTTTAATACTTTGAAAGAATTACCAGTTGTTTTGGAAAAGAGTGAGTGAGAAAAATATTTCTTTTTTTTTCCCCAGATGAGCCATTGATTTTGGCTTGGCAGAAGCTTTTGATAATTCAGTATTACTTACAAAAATCACTGAGTTATCTTTGATTACTTTTCCCCAAAATGGCATGTTGCCTGGTCATTAGTTTGCTTGCAGTGGCTAACTTTTTTCAGCTTGTAATTAGAACAGTCATTTAATTGGTGAATTTTGTCCTAATCAGCACATGCCAACTGAAAAGGCTCTGTTCCTGTATAGCAGTCAACTGGATCCTAATTAATCTTATCCTAATTAAACTACCATCATGATATGGTTTATTGAGTATTTCATCAGAGACTTGTTACTTTAGTTTCTAATTCATGTATTGTTGGGTGAGAAATGTCTCACTCTGCAACTTACTCTCAATACTTTTTCTTCTGAGAGTTGGCTTTCACCACAGAAATCAAAAACCCCATATATTTCCAACAAGTAAAAGTGAAAATGGTTCAGGTTTCCTAATTTAGGCAGGCTGGAAAATTTTCAAGTGCTTTCAGGAATCCAGCAGTGTGGCTGAATAAACCTGTGTGAGCTCCCCTTGGGGACCTGGTGGAGAGCAGACCTGGAGAACCTGAGGTAGAGATGTCCATGTGTTGGCTGACAAGACAGGGCCTCTCTGTTTCAGGAGATGATGCACTGGGAAATAGAGGAGCACCATCAGCTCTGGTGCCCCTGAACACGAGGCTCTGCAGTGAGCAGGCATCCTGGCAGGAGTGTAGATCTCTGCCCTCAGCCTGGCCCCAGCTGCTGACTTGGCCACTCTGCTCTGCTGAGGTGCATGTGCCCCAGCAAGAAGGGAGGCGCTGATATTGTCTTGCCAGCGTAGGACTTGCAGATGTCACAAGTTTGGAGTGGTGCTAAACGAGTGTTGCTACTTCAGTCACCTTGACCACTGTGTTAAAACTCCTCTGAGGGTGTTAGATCCTTCTTTACTGTAGCTCCAATTCTTCATTCTAGCTATTTCACCCCACCCTCAGGCTGCAGCAACATCCCTGATTTTTAAGTGCTCTGTATGTAATGCCGTGTGGCAAGGTGATACATCTCTGTTGCTGAACCTAATAAAAACAGTGGTTGTCATGGTTTACTAGCAAAACTTCAGTGCTAACCCAGACTTGTGGCAAAGTGCCTGAATTGCCTACGCTGTGCATCCTGTACAGTCTGGGAGAAGTTATTGGTAATTGCATCTTTGTCCCCTCCCTACAGATATACTCCGTGTACCATCCAATTCTTCACATTTATTATTCAAAGCACTTTTTGTTGGAGATTACTGCAGCTAACTTGCCAAGAAAAAGGATTGTCAATGTCTTTGAAATGCAGTGTTTTGTTTTGTTTGTCTTTCTGCAACCCCACTTTGTGATGCTGTTCCTGAAATTCATTGCTACTTTCCCAATCCATGAGGGCTTCCAAAAGCTCACAGGGTCATATTTATATCCTGATCTTAATTCCAATTATTTCTTCGACAGATGACTTTCAACTTTTTATATACCTGAGCTCTGCTTATGTCACAGGCAAAAACAATGACATGCAATTCTCCTTATATAACACATCAGATTATTTTGCCTTGCAGACAAGCACTCTATAGGAAACCATATGTGACCCCTGTGTAAAATGAACATCTGCTTCCATGAGCTTAGAATATTTATGACATGAGAGTAGCAGAAGTGGTTGGGGAGCAGGATCTTGTCATTCACAGTGGTCATTATGAAATCCAAAGCAAAAATGGTAGACTGATATTTGCCACTGAGTCAAGACAGTCCTCTCTGCTTTGGAATGTTTATATTCATTCTAGAGTTCACATGTGCAGTAGCTAGGGGCTAGGGCTTCTGTTTAATTTACATTCAGCCTTTGATTAAGGGGATCATAACTTAGTACATTAAATCACTGCTTTAGAACAACTTAGTGAAAGAAAGGGAAAGTATGTTGCTTTTGGGAAGTGCTCCAAAGTTTACATTTCACTTCCAGGGAAGTCAGAGTGCTAAAGCTGTGAATGTGAAAGAGAATTGTGATTGAGGTGTTCAGCATCCAGTGCTAACAGTTGCCGTTAATCCCCAGCTGCTAAAGATTCCTTAATGTTGCAATCCATGGCACCTTTGTGCCTGCTGAAGTCGGTGAAGGCAGCTCTGAGCCGCACAAGCCGCTGGTATTAAACCACCAACAGCTTTGGTGGTGCTTTGGCAGCAGTGTAAAGGCTGCACAGTGGTTTGGCAGAAGACACAAATGTTGCTGATATATAAATTTGACTAGATACTCTCACCTGCAGTTTTTGATGTCTGTGTTAGAGAGCATCCAGTCAATTGGGTATTTACATCGCCACAGAACTGATCCCTGAATTTAATCTGTTATGCTAAATTGACAAAATTACCCCATAGAAGGTGATATTCAAGGGCTAATCACATGCATAGACTGGGCAAAAAAAGAACACCTGGGCTAAAAACCTGCAAAATGTTTGTTAGTGTTTTGATCACAGAAAATGAACCTATGAAAATTAGGCCTTTTTTTGTTAAATACTGTTGAAACCCATAAGAATAAACAGTCCCTCACCTCAGAAAGCTGATAAACTAAGGAACCCTGTCTTAGGTTGATAAGGAGTTTGGTAGGCAGTTTCTGTAAAATCAGTGATAAGTACAACAATTCACTCTTTGAATAAAAGTTGCACAATATGGCATGAAATAGGTAAAGCAGAGAACAAGATGAAGAAGAAAAATATAACTGATGTATTTTCCTACAGGAGATATTGAGGCATGGAGAAATGGTAGAACTCCTAATGATGAGCCATGAGCTCTGAAGATTCTTGAGCCACTCCAAGGAGGTTGTCTCTGGATTCTTTTTCCGTTCATTGCATTGACTATTAGCTTTATAACCATGTCTTTACCTGATGGCATTTTATATTAAAGGAAGCTTTTGGGTTATAAATTAGATTGAGCTAGTAAAAGCCATGTCATGTCTTTTATTGCATTTTTCATTTGTTGTTATTATTTTATGAGCATTCAGGCTGTGTGCAAGCTTCCAGCAGCTGTAGATCTCCCCCTCATACTCACACATCCAGTGCTGCTATGCAAGTGAGAAGGGATAGAAATGAATTGACATCTGTGCAGAAACTACAGGAAAGTTCAGCAGGTTTCTGATCTTATAATTAATTTAAAAGCCTGGAGAAATCTGTCTGGGGCTGCTTTTTATGGTAATTCCAAAACAAAACTGCAGTCATGGGAAGCAGGATTACCCCTGCTTTTTGCAAGTTAGCTAATACACTTTCTATCAAAAGCAAACACTGAATAAAACCAAAATAGGTGCAGTCAGCTCTGTGGTGACTATTTACCACTCTATCAGACATGATAACTAACTTAACCCTTTGCTGGGAGACCTCGGCAATCCCAGAATGTAACTTTATCACCACTTCTCTCTACAGCCCATCTTTTTCATACAGGCAAGCACTTAGTAACACATAGTGACAGTCAGTAATAACACATCATGACAGCCAGGCTTGTTCATTCATACTTCAAATCTTCTTGGAGCAGGAGAGCCCCTGTCAAAGAAGACCACAAAATAGATGTGAAGATCATTTCGGTAAAAGACCCTGAAAGTGTTAGAATCCAGCAGGCAAGACATTTTATCCTTAAAGAAGTCTTGCCACAAACCAGACTTCCATACTTTTTGCCTGATGGAGACCTTCCTACATTGTCACACAGCATGTGAGCACACTGAGCTCCTGGGTAAACCATAGAAGGGTTTGTAACTTCAAAGAAGCCTTGCATAACAGAGCAGATAAAGATGTGGAGAGAACTTCAGTCAAGTAACTACAGAGTAATCCAGAAGGAAATGATACATTTAGCACATAGTTATTCAGTAAAGCTGCATGGAAGTATGTATTATGTATGGATTTCTATCATATACTAATTTATTTTAGTCTGCTCCTAACACTCTGTAGGACAAGTAGCATGAGTTTATCATGTATTCATCAGAGATGATTTTATCATCTTTATAGCATGCAGAGAACCAGGGTAAGTGCTCCACTATGATCCTTCAGAATAAATGTGCTGCCAGTAGGCAATACAGCAGCTGGAGGAAGGTCTGCACATGGCAGAAAAATATGTCAGAACCGTTATTTTGGATCTTTCTCTACCCAAGGCATCTGCACACTGAGCAGGGCAGGGATGTAAAGCAACATGCTCAGGCTGTGGGTGTTAGCTGGGCTCGTACCTAATGGCCAGTGTGAGTGGGGAAAACAGCAAATTATGGTTCTTCTCTGATTTCTGTGTGAGTGAGCTCGTACCTGTGCTGCAGAGACCTCTGAAACTGGTGTGAATGTGGACATCAGTACACAGGGCATATTAAAAGAGAGTTTTCCTTTTCTTGCACTTCCTGTAGGCATTTATTTTTTAATGAATATGTCCAGGTATCTCTGTCTGACATTTTTCTAGAATGGCTTGAGGCCAAATTGTTTTTGTGAGTATTTCTCATCAACAGGCATCAAATGGGTAACAAGAAAATACTGCATGCATTGTCAGAGCTTGTTAGATCATGGCTATGTTGCCAATATTCTAAGGCAGTACTCATTGGAACAACATTTGGTTGGTGGAAGACATAATTTCTTACTGAGTGTTTCCATCCTGAGAGTTTTTTGTGCCTAAAAATGTTGTAAATGGTAGCAAAAGAGCAAGCACCAAATGTCACTGTCACCTTGCCAAGGTCTATATTTGTCATTTCTAGACTTGGAACTTTCTGTATATATTAAAAGTAAATAGCTTTCAAGCTGAAAGTGTAGGATATCAGGGTAAAAGATAAAACACTTGACTTTGCAGCACTGTAATAGGGTTTCTTTGTCTTTTTTAAGCAATTATAAATGGCAGATGTCATCTTAGCATGAATTATAAGCTTTCCTGTCTGCCAAGGAGAACCTGTTTGTTAATGTTACAATCATTCAACCTGTCAAGTTTTGCTTAAAAATACTTAAGGTAACCCCTTGGAGAGTAAGTGTAGATGTCAATAAATATTTTCCAAAGCACTGATTTTACTGGCAGCCTGGAGGACTCTGGTGCTCTAAGAGTTAAATAACTGTTTATTAGTTTTTCTTTTCCTTGACATAGTCATTCCATAAATTAATTATTGATTTTATGTTCTTTAGAGTTGAAGATTTTGAAGGCCACATCTGCTTCTTTTAGGCTGGTAGAAACAAGCCAGTCTACCATTGCTTATAATAAGACAGTCATGGTACCATTTATGTTCCTACAAGGAAAAAGCTTTTGCTAAGCTATTTTTAGGAATTAATGAAGTCAGCACTGCTATGGGAAGCCTGAATAAAGCTTTATGTGTGTATGTATGTAGGTGCTATTTCCATATATATAGGCTATTTCTGTAGATGCATTAGAAACCTTTCGTTTAGCCTGCTCAGTCAGTATATTCTGTCTCCATTATGGTTGAAATTTTCTGCAGTCAGAAACAGGAGATCAAACAAAAGGCATTGTGTAGGCTTCAGAACTTCCACATACCTTGATATGTCACAAACAGAATTTCACTTCTGTTTTTTCTCTAGTTTTGGCAAAAGTGTTGCCATTTATTAACAAGCACATATTAGAAGAAGACTGAAAGAAGCTTATTACCTGAAACCTGTGTTTTCTTAGCAAAGAAAGAAAATGCCCATTAGAAAATTCTGATAGTTGAGTTTTTGAACACAGTTATTCACACAGCATCAATCATATTGTTTTTCATCATAAACATGTATAAGCAGTTCTTTATTCTCAAACCTCAAATTGCATAAACCAAAATTAATTGCTAATAATTCTGGTTCCTTTTTGTAAAGTTGTGCTGGTTTGAAATTCAGGCTATTTGTAAAAATACTGTCTTTTTTATTCTGCCATTAAAACTTCAGTCGTACTTACTAGGTTAGCACTGTGTTGTTACATTTCCTCTAAAGTAACCAAAAGCAGAAGAAAATCTGACAATTGTTAGTGCTATTGAAGCGCCATATAATTTAAAATCATGTCAGGGAAACCATTGCAAAGCTCCCCATACTTTAATGGATCTTCATCCCCACTTAATATTTACTTACTTTTTCTGCTTTGCATCGAATATTATTCATAATCTTCAGTCATGAGATTTTGAAAATCCTCTTCTATGTTGTTATTCTCAAAGTCATTAGTGTTTGTTTGCTGCTACCATTTTTTTCCCAAGGAGTTACATTCCTGAAGATTCATGTAGCAGGATGTATTTTTACTTGCTGTATAGAGAATACTTGGAAAAAATTTGTAGGATTAGATCCTGAAATTCAATCCTGAAATCTCATGAGTACACACTTCATTCTAACCATGAGAGTAGGCTCATTAAATATTTTTCTCATGTGGAATTGGTTGAAAGACAAATAACTGAGTCTGTATTTGTCTAAGCTAGCCCTATATACTCTTTTAAGTGTTCCCTTATAAAAGGACCCCTACAGTTGGAATTGTTTGGTAATTGAAATCCACAATAATTATGAGGGCCTTCAGGGGAGACTGTATGACCTCCTTAATTTGAAATGAGTTTGAACATATAGTTGTGGGTAGATTTATTCTCTAATTTAACTGTAATCTATTCTCTAATTGAACTGGAATGACAAAGTGGTGAAGAAAATATGTATTCAGAGATGGAAACCAGTGTGACAAATGGCAATGGCAGCCCCCTCTATTTTGATTTGTTGAGGTCTGGTTACCAAATCAATGACATCCAAATAAATGATATACAAGGACTTCTGGGGCCTTCTGTCAGATCAATATACATGTTTTCATGCCAGCACTATGACTGGATGCAATTCCTCTTTCTTTTTTTATTTTCCTTTTTTTTTTTTTTTAATCAACTGATGCTCTTTGTGAATATTCTGTACCAATGTGAAGTATTTCTTCCCAAATAAGAGATGAACAAGAGGATCTGGCACCTAAATACTGGGCATGGTCAAGGACAACTTTTGTTAGCTGACCCTGCTTTCAGCGGGATGTCATTGGACAAGCTGATCTCAGGACATCCCTATCAATATCAGTCATCCCATTTCTTTCTGTGGGAAGAAATAAAATACCTGCTTAATCCAAAATATAAAATACTTCTAAGGCAAACATTTGAAAAGCTCTATTTTTTTATACAGAAACCCCTCTGCAATACAGCAGCAATTTTTAAATATAATAATTGAAAAAAAAAAAAAAAGTGAGGAGCCTTTACATGAGGTTCAGGTGGGGATTAATCAAGAAGATTATATTTATCTCATTCACACAGCATATTCAGTCCCTTAGGGTTTAGTGTACACAAAGATGTATTTGAATGTTGCTAATTTGGTGAGAAAACTAGACTATATTTCCTTTCCAGCAAGCCTCACTGAACACTCTGGTATATGGTAGTGTGCTCTCTGGGCATGTCACTCTTGTCTGGCTTTTGTGTTTTGTTTTTTTTTTTTTTTTTTAATTATGTGCTGGTCTTAGCTGGTCTTAGCTGTTCAAAATCATGTAGAGAATTGAATGGTAAAAAATCAATATTGGAATACAAATTCCAGTTGAACATAGCTGATTCTGTCAGTACACAGACACTTGCTTGATAAAATATAAAGCCCTCAGTCTCTTACACCTGTCATTAACTGGCAAAAAAATAAACAATAACTTCCCTCAGCCTTCCCTTCATGCTGAGGTTTGGTGATCAGCTATTTCAAATAATGAAGCATTTCCAATATTCCCATTGTTCTTCTCTTGCATCCTGATTTGCTCATTAGCTCTTTATTTCCAGTGGTCAGACGTCCTAAGTAGTACTGTCAATGTCCTTTACTCTTTTAATTCTTATTCAGAGTTCTGGTTTTTAATCTCTGCCTTCTTGACATTTACTCTGAAACATCTTTTGACAGTTTTTCTATGGGTAACATTAATCCAGTCAATTTATTTCCTAGACTGTGCAAAATCTCAGCAAGGTGGAAGCCATTATCTTCCAGTCTGTATCCCTGTCTCAGACCAGAACATTTCAATGAAGTAGTCAATAGATAAGGCAAAGGAGATCCTATTCCATCGATCTCGGTCTTCTCATGTTGGTGCTTTACAAGCATGTCCTCGTGTCCCATGCTGACTCCTGCAGGTGTGTTGCTCTGGAGAAGGACAAGTCCCATGCAGTGGATTGGTGTGGTGCAGCCAGTCCCGGCAGGGTTCTCATAGTGCCCGTATGTGGCCAGGGGTGTAATTCTGCCTGGAAGTGCTGCAGCTCAGGACCAAAATTACTTTACGGCATCTTTTGTTCAGGTGCCCATATCCCCTTCTTAATGTCCATGTAGCCCACATTATTGATGTACTGAAACACAAGCTTTTAAGAAGCAAAATGAGTGGCAAACCTCCTTCACTTGAGCACAAACCTGCATAATGTGTTCATAAGCCTTGCAAAAGAAATAGGTGAGAAGAAAGGAGGTAATCCATTGCTAATGCCCATTGGGGATGCTATTATCTGTGTTTTCACAAACTTTGTTTCATGTAGTCCAACAATATCAGGTGCATTAGTGCCAGAACAGCTCTCTTCCTATTCTCTCTGGCTTTCATACACATGAATCTGAACTGATGACTTTATCTATCCTGTGAAAATATCAAGTAGCATTTATAGTTTGCACTCATTCAAGGGTGCTGCATCACACATGAGGGACAATTGTGAAAAGAAAACAAAGAAAACTTAAGGAAATCTCTGGTAAATAATATGGACTAATATTGAAAAGAGATAAACCACATTTCATCCCAGTAAGCATTGCTTGTTGGCAGACCAGACCAAGCCACCTTCCTCCAGATCATCTCATTATTGCAAAAGGATGAATGGGATAGAAGAAACACTAGTAACACCAGAAGGCTGGATATTAGCTGTAGGAAAAGATTAGCTGAGACGAGATGGATTTGGCTCAGTCCCATGAGAAGGAAGATAAGGATAAGCCCCATAGTGGGTCTGTGATCAGAGATCTTCTCTTGGAGAAAGAGTCAGTGTCGGAGACTCCTGACCACCTCCCCACTACCAATGAGCAGCTTGGTGTCTACAGGACTCCACTGCAATGTTGGAGGTTGTGTCATATCCTCTGACATTCAAGGCAATTGAGGAATGATTTAGTTACTGAATCTCACAAGCCAGAGCTTCACCAAACAAAAAAGCCTCAGCTGTTGCAAAAATTCAAGGCAGCATTCCTGGATCTTTTAGTGTTTTAAGAAATGTCAGTTAAGATCACTATTTGTGAGTTTGTTTTGTCTATATCAATATGAAAGATGTCCCAAAAAAGCCTGTGTTCTGTTCTCAGTGGTAAAAAGCTTTAAGTGAGTTACAATGTTTTTCCTCTCAACACCATTTTTGTGCAGCATTTTGGTTTATGCTTGAAAAACAAAACAAAAAAATTAGCAACAAGCAGGAGTTCCAGAGAGACCTAATGTCTGGCATTGAACCAGATGATGGCAGCTGGAAAAGATGGACAAGGGTACATGAGTCCTTCACTGCTACAGCACTGCTATTGCTAATGCGTTTTCAAAGAAAAAGATAAAAATTTTTAAAAAATTGTAATTACTCTTCCCTAAAATCCCCCAAATGTCTCGTAGAACAGATAACCCACCAATAAAATTTTAATTCGGGCACCATGTTAGCTAATTAAGAGACTATGAAAGAGAAAAATACAAAGAATACGTTTGCTGCCGTAAGCTGGGTTTGAAATTTTATGAATTTATGAAATGTAGTGGCTAGGATATTCCCAGGGAAGCGTCCCTTGATGCTGGTTTTTGTTGATTTGTAGCAGTGTTGATTTGTAGAAGGTGGTGGAGCTAAAGGTGGTCAAAATCTAAGTGCTGCAGAAAGTTAAGAGACTATGAAAGAGAAAAATACAAAGAACACGTTTGCTGCCATAAGCTGGGTTTGCCTGCAGGACAGCAAATGCTTTTGAGTACATTTGGGGAGTGGTTTGGAATGGAGTGCTTTGGAAGCGACTTGCTGCTTCTACATAACCTGTATCCTGCTTTGGGAAGAGTGTGTTTCTGGCTTCAAGGTGATCTGCCATCCTACTCAGGGCTGTCTCTCTTGAATGCCATTGTACTGTACAGTGCAGGTCTGGGGATTTTTGTTTATTAATGTGGTCAGTACAGTCAGTGAGGTGATGAGAGAAAGGTGATCCAAATGGTATGAGTTAATATGCCTGAAGGGGTAGGAGAAGGGAGCACAAATTATGATAGGCACTGGGCCTTTTTTCTCCTGGATTATGATGAATGAGGTTTGTATAGACATATTTGAAGAAGCACAATGAAGTTAGGCAGCAGATGTTTATCTTTGAGTCATGGAGTAATAAAGTGGAATAGACAAGGAGTGCTTAGCTAATCCTGTGGGCACAGAATCAAATACACCTGCTTTGCTTCTGATCTTTCCTTAGGCACCCTCAGTTATGGCATCTTCACAGCCATCCTAGGCAATCTGTTCCAATTTTCCTGCATGCTCATTGCTGAAATTTAAGTCTGTTACATCTTGTCATTTCCACAGTAGATGTGGAGAGCTGATTGTAAAAGTCCTGTTTCACTAATCTGGTGCAAATTGCTCTCAGCCTTCTCTCAGATAGGATAGCTAATACATATTTCCTCATGGGCTGCAAATTTTAGACAGCTGATCGTTTGCTTTGCTCCCTTCTAACACCCAAAACTGGACAGCATGACTGCTGACTGAGCGTGTGGGAGATTTCAGCCTCCACAGAAATATGGAATGGGAAGGATGTGAAGATTGAATGGAAAGATGTGGGATAAAGGTGCTCCTTTGAAAGCAGACTGAACTTGATAGGTGTCATTGGCTCTACATGCATCAACATGTGAAGCATATGTGTGAAAGGACAAGAAGTAGACGGGGAAGACTTCAAGCAGATTATGCTTCATCTTTTGGAGAAGTGGGAGTGAGAGAATATCTGTTAAGTGAAGATTAATCATACTCGAAGTGTTAAGAAAACCATTTCTTTGCAGTAGAGCTTGTGATGTCTACCAGAAAAGAAGAGACTTGAGAGGTCAAAAAGGCAAAAAAAAAAAAATACTTCTAATGCTGAGATATGAGATGATGAAGATAAGAAGTGTAGATTTATATGTATGGATGAAGTATCAATGTATGTAGAGCTAAGTAAGGAATAGCTTATTAAAATTCAATCAAATGCAAGGAATAGCTTATTAAAATTCAATCAAATGCTTCCTTTCTGCATTGCCTAAAGTAATTTGTATTGTTTATTTGCCTTTTACTGCATCCTTTTCCCCATCATTGCCATTATCACTGCAAAGAAATTCTGAACAAATTTGCCAAGGAAATAGGAGTCCCTGGAAATTTAGTGGCTAGGATACTCCCAGGGAAGTGTCCCTTGATGCTGGCTTTTGTTGGTTTTTAGTAGTGGGACAGGAGGAGCTGGAGCTAAACGTGGTCGAACTCTAAGTGCTGCAGATGGCATTTGCCTTTAATTTGAGAGTTTGGGTAGATTTTTCTCTCTCAGGATGGACTGTCCCATGGTCTGGGAATGCTTCTCTTCCCATTGCTTACAGAGGGTGTGTGGATGACTAATTCAGGTCAAACTCTTACCCTTCAACAGAGACCAGATGAGATGAAATTCAGCTTGGAGTCCAACAAGAGTCATGACAAGGGAACAAGAGCAGAGGGAGCACATGGTGACAGAATGGCCAAGTGGCCTTGTGGTGGGAAAAAAGGGGCAGAAAGGCTGGAACTGGAGGAAATCAGAGAATAAAAGCAGCTAAGGAAAGTGAAGAGAGAACAGATGACAGCTCTGGTCTAGTTCTGGTGAACTGGAAAGATGTTGCCAGCTGAAAAAGGCCCCATTCATAGATAAGAAACCTTCAGAAAGTCACACTATTTCTTCCCAGGTCTTCTCACTGGTGACCAATTTCCCAGAATGACTTTTCCAGACCAGACTTTATACCTGCTGATGCTTGTTTACAAACAGTGTGGTACAGTATTTATAGTGCTTCTGAATTACATTTAAGTGGTGTTTCTTCCATACCACTGCATGTTTGTAGTGGTGGTGCCAAGTTCTTGCTTGCCAAAGACTTGCTAGCTAGCACAATTGAGCTGCCACCCACACTGGAAAGCCTACAAACATTTCAGTAAACATGGGAAGGTGTTGGCAGTCCTCTTTTAAAAGAAGCTTCCAAATGATCTCCTGCTTCTCTAAGGAGGAGATGTAAACAAGTATATGTGATATATTTGGGGTGTTCAAACAAGACTCTCAGCTGGACTGAGAACTTCATTTCTGATTTTGGAAGGGGCTTTTTTTTTTTAACTAAACCATGAAATCTCTGAACAGAAAGGCTTCATATTAGGAGGAGGAAGATCATTTTGGAAGAAGGAAGAGTTAGACTGGATGCAAGCCAATTCTTGACATACATTCTGTATCTAAAAGGGCCTGATTCCCATTTCCTGACTGTTTATTTGTGTTTTACCTATATTGATATCCACCAAATATTCCTGTTCTTTTATTGGACATTTGTTGGACCTAACACAAGCCACAGGTCATGGGAGCAGAAATGCTAAGGCAAAGAATCTAGAGTAAGTAATTTCACATAGAAAGGGCTGAAGATTTCAGGAAATTCGGAAGCCCTCTTAGACTCTATTGGGGCTGAAAAGGAGAAAAGAAAGCCCACAGAACAGATGAAGTTTCAGTAGCTGGAGCTTTATTGCAAATAAGCTTCAAATGTGGCAAATTAATTTCTCTATCTATTTTAATTTATTAACTGTCAGCCTCAGTAGGCCAAAACCACCTCATGGATAGGCTGGAAGGTGAAATTTGAAGAAACTCCAATGGAGTCAAAGTGCTCAATAAACACAGCAGTCCAGGTCCTGCTCTAACCTCTGCTTTGTTTGCATTAGTTACTTTATTGTCAGTAGGCTCACTTCAGTGAATAAAAAGATTGAAATCTGTTTCTGTGTATCTTCTTCCTAAATGTTTAATCCCCTATATTTAGCAATTTTTAAATCAGTCATATCAAAACAAATGAAAGAGACATCCTGAATGGAAGCAATTTTTTTTCCTATGCTACAGACAAGTCCAGGAAATAGTCCAAGAGGAAATAATTAAATAATGTTAAGTCATTACAGGACCCTGGTTGAATAATTCTGTCATTATGCATTGGAAGACTTAGAATACATAATCTTGGAAAACAGCAGGAAATTTGCATTTTTAAGAGGAAAATGGCCACATTTATAAAATTCGGTTCATGTTTTAGAGAAGAAAATTGGTCTTGAAAAGTAGTCAGTGTTGATTGTCAGCATAATGTGATATTACATATAGCATCTATTGTTTTTCCAAAAGAGATTGACAAATCTCTCCAAGTACCAGGCTAAAACCTCATCAACATAAAGAATTGCAAAATGCAATATGCACAAACAATCAGTCTACTTCTATTACATCTAGCTAGTTAGCTTCTTGCAGAGGAACCCAATCTGTTATTGTGACAGTCAATTTGCAATACACAATAGAAGTTGTTTATCATTAAGAAAGAAAAAAAGCCCTCCTCAACCCATTTCAGATTCAGATTTGGATTGTGTCTGTTTCAGGAGCTTCCTATCTGGATTCCTCTTGATTTGTAGAAGTTGAGCTTATTTCAGAATTTTCAGCTTAGTGTGGGAGGTTAGCTGAAATCCTCTGTAAAAGCCCTTTAATTTTACGTGAAGTGCATGCGGAACATTCCTCTGCCTGACAGCATCAGTCACACATGATGCAGAAAAAGGTACGCGGAGGAAGCTGCCCTACTGCATTGTTCATCAGGGCAAATGAGGGCCATTTATCCAACTTGAAGGAATTATGGCTATTTTATCTGCCTAAAGATCATACGGTCTATCAAAACATTATAATGAGGAAGCTAAATATAAGTGTGATAGTGTTTGGAACCCTTGGCAGAAATTAGTTAACAATACCTGTTTCAAATTGTATGAGTGCAGGGATTCAGATCCCAGTGTTTCTGGTGACAATACAGAACAGCGTAGGAAGGCTGAACTTTGAAGGCTGGTTGAAAGGAAACCTTGTCTTTCAGATCCCTCAGCGTTTTG
This sequence comes from Pyrgilauda ruficollis, assembly GCF_017590135.1. NCBI lineage: Eukaryota > Metazoa > Chordata > Aves > Passeriformes > Passeridae > Pyrgilauda > Pyrgilauda ruficollis. The sequence continues at coordinate 8,858,032 of NW_024516984.1, read as the reverse complement.
GTGACAGGTTGTCATGACAGTCCCAGAGCCACAACGTACAGGAGGATTTCTTCTGAGATACACCATTGGATGCCACTGCAGGTTTAACACTGGTAATAGCCCCAGAAAAGAAATGTAACAGGAAGCAAACAATGTTCTTTCTCCCCTCACCTTTTTGCCTTTTTCTGCACTGTTATGTTTGGAACAGTTTTAAACTTGACCTGCCATTTCCTCCAAGAAGGCAATGAACAAGCTGTCTGAAGAGAGTTGTTGTTTATCCCTGTGAAATAAACCCATCTGAGACTCAAGTGTGACATTTGCTTCTATAAACCATACAGCAGTGCAGTTGTGATCACTTGATTTCTGTTAGAACCAGGCTATGCAGCTGCTTTTTAAAGTTTTGACAGTTCACTGAAGTTTAACCTTTTAAAACGCCTGATTAAGAGATTCTGTGTGGGTTTTCAACATTTTTGGGTTGATCTGCATTTGGCTTTCATATCTAGTTTTGCCGAATCATTCCCCCAACATAACCTGGTACTTGGCCTTGGTACATACTTGTGCAGCTTCGTCTGACCTTCACCCTCTAAGTTCTTTAGCAGCACCTGACACTTTGGGTTTGTAGGCAAAACTCAGCAGCATCTCAGTGCATGAAGTACGGCAAGTTCTGCCTGTGCCGCCCCTGAAGTGTTGCTGCCAGCTGGAGTAGTCACAGAGCTGGCAGCGCTCTCTTGCCTTGATACAATAGTAGGTACGCCTCCAAATCCCATGACTGAACATGGTGGTTGTTCAGAAATAACTCCGGTTATTGTCCCTGTGTGATAACCTGGTGCTTGATTTGCACAACAAATCCCCGATTGCTATGTCGGGAAGCAATGCGTGCTCCTTCAGCACACCCTAGGATGGAAGAAATGGATTCTTGGCTGTGAAACCTTCTCTTACCATTGTTAGAAATTGAAAGAAATCATTGTTACTTTAAATGTAGCTTTTCTAGAGCTTGGGGAAATGAGCCATCTTGCTGGAAAATATCACATTAATCTGCTTTCCAGCTCCTAGTTCGTGGTGTGCCCAATATTTTTCTCACTATTTACTGGCAAATAGATAGAAGTTGCCTGTCCCCTTCTTTTATTTGTAGCTGAGTAACAAGACCTTTCTCTCAGATGCCCACATTATTAACTAGTGTCTGACTGTTGTTAATTTGTTCTCAGCATGAAAAAAAATTGCTTTCAAGTCTATTTAAAAGGCTGTCTTTACCCTGGGTAGTAAAGGAGATGGAGTGGAAAAATGGGTTTATTTCCATATAACTTGCAGTTGTACTTTTTCTTCATGTCCACAAGAATGCACCTTCAGCACAGGTATATTCACACAAGTCTCTGGCTTTCCTGCATCAAGTCACTTCTCCTACTTCAACACTCTACTGGGAAAAAAGGGGTTTATCAAGGTGGAATGGCTGCCTCTCCTATTCTGGCCCACACCATCCTATCGTTACTGGTTCTCTTCCCATCAGAGAATAAACTCCAGTCTTGGATTCAAATTATGGAGCTCTGACTCAGGCAAAATTTCTTGTTGTTTCTATTATTTATTAATGATAATAAAATAATAATGCATCATTATTTATGTATTGGCTGATTCAGGTTTAGAGCAAGAGTATGAATCTATAAGTCTCTTAAATATAGAGTAAGCAGAGGTGCAGGCCCTACTATCTTTAGAACCCAATTCAAATGTAATAATTATAATGTGTAATAATAATTTGAATGTAAATAATGTGAATTATTTAAATGTAATAATAATTAATAATAACATTATTGACTAAATAATAATAATAAAATAAACATTATTAACATTAACTAGGTATAATAATAAATAACCTGACATAAAATGTCCCTTTCTAAAGAATACAGGGAAAGAGATGAGACAGCAAGCTGTTAGAAGATTGCTCAACTGGAGAAATTTTGAATAATTTCTTTTAAATTTATCCTTGTAGAAAAAGTCACCAAAGCATGTTACTTTATGTGAAAATGTTCAAAAATAATCTTATTGAAGTTTCTATTTTTACTACATGGTAGGCTATATTAAAAAAAAAATCAGGAAAATGAAGACGAACAACATGGTTACTTTATAACACTAATTTGAAGAGAAAGATGCTTTGCACTATAGCTCTGTCACTAAGTTTATGCAAGATTAGAGAGTCTCCTTAACAATACCAGTTTCAGGGTCAATTGGGTCATCTTACTGTCATTTGTGAAGGATTTCTTTGCTTACATTTGGATGTTCCATATCTGCCATCCTCAGAAGATAGAAATAGAAGCATATAATTTATCTGTTCTCCTCTGTTAAATGGTTTTTCTATACTTTTCATTTAGGAAAAAGATTTAATCTTTTATCCATACCTGCCAATACTTGTTTTGTTTACTGGCACCAGTGCCAGCTTGTTCTATACCCCTGGTTTCCAGAATTGCCCAATTTCTGTAACAACCTTAGTTTCTAGATAAGAAGATGAATCAATTTTTATTTCTTGGTTATACTCGGTAAAGGGGCCTTGCAGTACTTCAACTGAGTCACAGTTCACATTGTTCTTCACAGTGAGTCAGACCCATCCTTCAGTGGATCAGGTATGTGTGAGTTCTCAGGAGAACATCTACTTTTAGCCACTGTATTTCCAAATTTTATTATTTTTTCCTGTCATCGTGCACTGTTATTACCTCACCTTTAATCATCTCTTCTTTCTGAATGTACACAGTGGCCTATCTTAATGTTTTGATAAGAAAGCTTTAACTTTCAGTAAATAGCTTTGCCACTATAAAACATTTGATTTATCAGTTGATTGATGCATGGCCCGAACATCATATGACCACTGCCTAGACCTCACTGCCCTGAGAAACCCACTGTCCTGAAGACTCCTTCTCAGGATTGAAACAAAACCTGAGTCTCTTGCCTTGTTGTCATATGCTATCTATCCTTTCAACAGCTTGGGTTTTCTGGTTGCTTCTTTCTAGACTGTGGTAGCTATATATCAGATATCCTCTTTCTGCCTTGACACCACGCAACTGCTGTGCCCTTCTTTATAGCTGTGAAGAGACTTCAACAATGTCAAGCACACAATGACAGAGAATAAGTTTCTTAATTGTGATACTCTTCCTGAATTATTTAAAGAAATGTATCTTTTTAAAACAAATGAAATAGTCAAATAAAGAAAATTAACTCCATGCTCTGTATACCTCCAATAGCAATAGAAGAATTATACTAGCCAACAATTTTTGTTCAAGGAGTCATGTGTGTTTTCTAAAGTCATCATTAAAATCTGACACTCTTAAGCAGAAACTTAGAAACATAGCTTCACTGATAGGTTTAGCATCACTGAGACTTCCCTTTTTGAGAAGTCAAGTTATGGTTTTCAAGATTTTCTTCAAGAAGCTGAAGGGCAAGGCTGGAACAGAATCCCACTGGCAAAATCCTGGGTGTCATTGCTCGTTTGTCTTGTTTGAGGAAAAGAACCTCAAAGCACTGCAGTGCCTCCCCCGTGTGTCATCCCTTTGGGAGGGAAATAATTACGCTGGGAAATTAGACCAAAATAAGATTCCCTTAAGCATAACTTAACCTCAAGTTGTTGCCAGGAATGTGACAAGGAAATGGTAAGCATAGGCTGATATATATTTTTAATTCTTCTTGGAATGTCTTCTAATCTTGTAAAGAAAATAGTTATTCAACATTTGCTCTTGCTTTTAGATCTCTGGGGATTCTTAGATGTTTTTTTTTTTGTTCTTCCCACTCTTTCATTTGCAGTAGCAGCACTGGCTAATCAAGGCGCAGTTGCCAGATTGTTCCATCTCAGTGTTAGTCCTCAAAGCTCGTGGTGTACTCCAGCTCTCAAAAACAGCAATGCATCTGCACAAGGCCAATCTCCATGGTCTTAGTGTAGGTTTGCTAGCTTTAAGTATGGGCTTAAACTCCTCTGAAACCAACAAGACCCACTCAGATGGTAGGAATGCTTTGCTAAACCAGAGCATCCTTCTGAACAGGGTGCTGTTTTGCAGACGATGGGAACAGACTGTGCCTGGCTATTGAGCATCACAGAAGGGGATATGCACAGACGTAAATCCATCTGCAGAATTTGGAGGATGTTTAAACATTGTCTTCCCATAATGAGCCAGCCTTGTACTTAATGATCATGGTGGTGAAAACAAACCTAACACACCATTTCATCTGTTAATTTTGCACAGCTCATTTGAATTGATTTTATGACCCTGTCATGTCTGACAAAAAAGTTATTACCAAAATTCAAATTTATGGTTAAAAAATGTGACTATGACTGATGCAAAGAAGCAATTGATAAAAAAAATACCAAAACATTTTTAGAGGATACAGATTCTATGATGGGATCCAAAGAGGAAAGATAGCATATGGTACTGAAATATATTTTATGTTATGGGTTGCTGAAAGGCACATATGTTTCCTCTTTGTGAGAGAAAGTTGGCTGAAAGTTATCTACTGAACATCAAAGTTTTCATTACTATTCCTAATTATGCTATTTTTCTGATGACCTAATCAAACAGAAAAAGTAAATCATACCTCTGACTTTTAGCAAAGACACAAAGTGCCTGACTGTCCTTGAATTTGGTCTTTCCTAATTGCCAGTTGTTCCCCAAAATAATTACATTGTAGATTTATTTTTATAGCCTGAAGTTCTGTTCTAGGACAATTTCACCTCTTGAATTTGATGTAGATGTTTTAGGAGAATTTTTAAGGAGGATGGTTACTGTTGAATTATAAAAGATTTCATAAAATACAGTGGACCATTTTGTTCTCTGATGCAATCCTGAAAAGACAAAGAAGTTATAGAACAGGTTAACTTGATTTAGGATGTTTGAATGCTAACATACTGGAATATCTCGGATGACCTTGCTTCTTTGAGTAGGTGAAAGGAGAATGTTATAAATAATATTACTGGTATATACTAGGTTGCTGCATTTCTCCAGATGGTGGTATCCATGGGCCCTGAAAGTAGCCATGAGTAAAACTGAGGTTATAGGTCTCTGTCCTTTTCACAGATCACATTTGGTAAATGAGACACCAGTCTGAAGACTTAATAAATGAACTTATTGATTATTCAATGTTTTGGGATAGATTTCTAAAGCTCCTAGTAGTGCTTTGATTTGTTTTGGTAAGTGATTTTACGATATCCAGGAACCATCTTATTTTTTCCTTACATGAGACTCTGACCTCTCTTTAGATGGCAAATTATTTTCTCTGCTCCATTCGGAAGTAGCTGCCTTCTTTTCCTGGGCTGGGGGCTTAGGTGATATTTAGTAACTTATTAAATTAGATGGCCTAAATGCTTTATTCAGTTATCTAGCTTAGATTTGTGTGAACACTAGCTCTTAGAGCAGAATATTACAAGCATTGCCAAGAGGGGACTAAATACCCAGTGACAAAAGTGGATGCTTGTTTCTGGTCTCCCTGCAGCAATGCAGGACCAAGCCCTGGGAGGCAGAATGTGGGCAGGGGAGGATGGTGGTGCTGGCTGGCTTTGGTGGCCAGTATTCGTGCCGGTGGCCCCACCAGCCCTCTCTTTTCCACCTGCAGGTACACAGCACAGCTCAGCTAAAGGTAGTTAGGGGACACACATGGCCATCACCCTCCCACAATGTGTAGTTTCCATACAACTTTCATGAAAAATTAACATCTTTGATGATTTTAGCAGATCCAAAAAAGCTGTAAACTTACTTGTATTGCTACAGAAAAGTCTCAGCTAGAGAAATCTATCCAAGAAAGAGCCTGAGCAAGCTACTGTACCCAAATTTTAATCTGTCTCCATGCAATTGACCAGATCACTATGTTCCTTTACTACAGGGGTGGTGAGGCAGTGGAAGAGGTTGCCCAAAGGAGTTGTGTATACCCCATCTCTGGAAGTGTTCAAAGCCAGATTGGATGGGTCTTTCAGCAGCTTGGTCTGGTGGAAGGTGTCCCTGGCCTATGGTAGGGGAGATTGGAGCTAGGTGATCATTAAGGTCCCTTACAAACCAAACCATTCTGTGATTCTGTGTTGCTCTTGGTCAGAACACAGCAAGGTGATGATTCCTCAGGGGATGTACTGTACGAAAGCAAGCTGCGTCTGTTTTTCCTGGAGGTCTTTGAAACACACTGGAACAATTTCTGAGGGACATTACTGAGACTGGTGTTGATGCCTATGTCCTTGTCCAGTTCCATTAGGTAATATTAAAAAAATATTAAAAAAAATATTAAACAATATTTTTAAAATATTAAAAAAACAAATAACCAAACCCATGCAACAGAGGAAGAGATCACTTCTGAATTATTTAAAACAGTGTGATTGCTCATTTCATGAGAAATGAACAACTGTAGGACATGCCTGGAGTATTTTGGCAGATAACCTTGGAAAAAGTTTTTATCTGGTATGAAATTAATCCTAATCAAAAGCCTGGGATCTAAAATGAAAACTTACGGCCTTAATATGCATAGTTAGGGATCCACATCCCTAATTATTAACAGTTTAATAACGTGTTTTAATAACATGTGTGTTAGCACAGGAAGTGGTAAGAAGAGAACTGTGTTATGTGAAGGATTACTATGTAAAATTACATCATACAAAAAAAGCACATGCCCCAATACAAGTGAATTAATAAGAGTAAGAACAAAAATGTTCAGAGATTACTTAGAATTTTTCAGCAGTGGAATTCAAAGTCCAATATTTCATAGTCCTAGATCATTACTACTCTTGCAAGCTCCTTGTAATTGGAAAGGGGGGAAAAAAAGGATTAGGCATTCAAGATTGAACAAAAGACCTTTAGTCCATATACTCCTGCAAAGATAGGGCAGAATTGCACAGATACATTGAGACTGGAGGACTTGACGCAAAGTTAGCCATCATTTCTGATTTTCCTGCTGCATAATTTTATTCCACTGTTTGGGAACATGATGACTGTCTTCATCTTGCACCTGATACTAGTAGTGCCCTTCGGCAGCTTTTGCATTTGGCCTCGTTCTGAGTATTTTGGCATCAGAAGTAAGTTTGAGTAACTATTAATCTGCTAGATCAGCCTGTGTGTACTGCAAGCCATTCACTTCATTCTTACAAAGGAGTACTCACTACTCAGCCTTGTGGACAGGTGAGCCTAACCATTTCAGGTATTTTTAGTATATCTTTGCACATTAAGTTATAGGACAGCAGAAGGTAATGATAGTGAATATTACCATAATTTCACAACCAGGGGAGATACAGTAAAGCACTTGCACAAGATCTGGACCACTGCCCACCTCAAGTGACTTCCAGGAAACCATTTAATTTTCTAGTCCCACATACTCAGTATGAAATATGAGCAGAGATGCTGAAATGTTTTGTAAAATAATTTAAAAGCCACTCTACAGTGTAACCTAAAATGTAGAATAGCTTTTTCACTATATGACACTGCAGTAGACATGGGGAGATGATGCTTGTCTTTCTTAGGTCTGAGGTTGCTTCCAGCTTGAGGGTCTTTGCTTACTTCTGCTAAAAGCAGGTTTTAAAGTTAATTATCATGCTGTGTGTTCCATTCAGTGCATAGAAATGTTCATAAAATGTTTTCATTTCCATCCTCATTCTTTGCATTATACAGAATAAAACTATATTCCTTCAACATTATTTCAGTTTTATTTGTTGGACTAACCAGGTTTCTGTTCCCTCTCATCCTTTGAAAGCTCATACTCTATTCTGCATGAAATTAGTTTTAAAGTCCTGGGTACTCAGTTCATCCCTTACACACACCCCAAAGCAATGAGAGGAATGTCGTAGCAATTTAGACTGTTTATTTCCCCAGTGTGATCTCATCAAAGATCTCCTCTTGAGGTTTTCTGATCAGGGCTCTTAAAAGTCATAATGACGGCATGAGAAAGATGAGGGCAGTAGGGTTGGGTCTGAGCAGACAAAAGGTAGGGGATTGCATTGGGCAGGAAACTGTTCCAAATGAATATTGAAATTTGGGTTCCTTCTTGGTGAAGAATATACTATATGGGATTCAAAGTTCCCTTCCACATTTCATTTTAATTGAAATACATCTGGAGGTAGATGCTGAAATAAAAATATAGCTAAGACAGCCTGAGGGTGGTGAAAGGGAGCTTGACCAGCTCACCCCCCTGCTCATCATGCTTCCAGAATAAGCAAGACTTGCCATAATAAAATCCTTTATTAAAGGTTAACCTGAGCCCCATCATGTGCTGTTAGAGAAAAAGTGGGCACAAGTTACCAGAACTGCATGCTTAAAATAAGTAGACAGTATCAAGAATGCGTCACTCTACCAGGATCATTTGAACCCATCTGATTTTATTACACACACAGAGCATTAAGGTCAAATCTTCTGCATGGAAATAATCCAAGGGTTTGGGTAAGTATGATATTCTTTAGTCTCTGCAATCTGAAAGAACAAATAAAAAAGCAACTAAAGGGATTACAAATAAATCACCCTGGCTTCTTTATCCTAAAGCCCATTTGGCAGGATATGTAGTAGTATTCAAAATTGCAGGAACAATTCATACACTTATCTAGCAAACTATTTCACTTGACTGAATCAATGAATGAAGTTGCATTAATTGCCAAAGCTGCTAAATTTAGCACAAGCCACACTTTACTTCCACTTTTTAAAGTATATCCTATAGCTAAAAGCGGATTTTGTAAATCCTACACTGAGATTAATCATGTGTTGTGTTCAAAGACAAAACAGAGCCCTGAAATTACAGATTTGGGAAAAAAATGTACCCTGTGTTCATTCATTAATTTTTTTTGCTATCTGATATTAGAAGAAATCCATAACTAGGTAAGTCTTTCTTCTGTCATAAGTAAGGGTGCTTTCTTCACCCTTATTTGAAGAATTTACATAAGGTGTTTGTGTCTGAATCTAAAACAAGTTCTGTCTTGCAATGTGTGGTGACTGAACTTTCAGGAATCTGAACAGAAAAATCTAAGGATGAAATTTCTTATGAAAACTCGAATAAACTTAGACAAATAGGACTCATATGATATTTATTGAAACATGGAATTGTTTTGGGTTATGATATTTTGGGGGACAAAGGGTTTTTATTTTTTTTATCAAAGCCTTTTCCATCATAGTCTCTTTTCTCTCAATTTTCAGAGAGAGATACTACATCTCCTGAGAAAGGGAGAGGTTTTTGATTTCATTTCTCCTCTGATGAGCCTTCCCTGTTATTCTAACCATTCTATTTGTGTTGGTTCTCCCCTCAGTAGCCCCACCTCGCCAAAACACCATTAGATAATCTCTTAGATTAAAACACGTTAAAGTAGATGTGAATTTTTTCAGTCAGTGCCATGACCATTCTTCACTGCTCATTTACCAAAAAAAAAAAATGAAAGACAAAAGGTGGTGCAAATCCTAACTTTTTGAAATATTTATGTCTTTCATTTGTGTTCATGAGCACATTATTTATGTGTTTGTATATACTGTGTTATATAGAGACACATAAATGTGTTCCGGTGCATGCATACTCACCCATGCATACTCACCCTTTTATTTCTTCAAACAGGATGCTTAGAGATCACTTTTCTGTAGAAACCTCCATACATACACATGGCTACCTGTGTGTATGTTTGAAGTAATTTTGATTTCATAAGGCTGTAAATAGTAAAAGCTGAAAGAATTCCCAATACAGTGCCAGGTGTGATCCAGTAGAAATTTAACCAGTGTTAATATATAGTTTTGGAATGCAATGCAAGGCACCAACAAAAAGCTTAATGCAGAGAGTCATGGGCTAGATTTGATTTGTAACTCCCAGAGTTCACAGGTTTAGCACCTTCAGGAATACAGAGTTTTCTGCACCCCAAATGACACTGTGACACAGCCACTCCTCCCCAGAGCCTGCTGACCACAGATGCTGGCAAAAAAGAGTACAAATCCTCTGCTTCCTTTGGCACATCCTCAGATTGATGCATTCCTGGTGTTTTCCCAGAAAACCAGCTGTTTGTTTTACCACCGAGTTCCTTCTCAGTGGTAAACAACCCTAGGAAGAGAGGATTAGAGCAGGGAATTGAGGTTCTCATTGTTATTTGTGCTTATCTCCACCAGGGACATTTTATATGGAAACTTTACCCAATAATTTCTGTCCTACCTTCCCCAGCTGACAAGAATACTCTAATTAAACACAGCTGCTGCTATAGGCACTGTAGTGAATCTCTCAATGTGAAATTAGCAGGTAGATGAAAAACCATATGTCTGTTGTAAAATTCTGCTAAATCTAAGACAATATATAAATGCTAAGATAAAAGGACTGAAAGCAATATGATTAATGACTGGAATTTGGTGTGGCTATTGCTGGTGTCTCTTTTACTGATGGAAAATATCGTATATGATAAGTTAATTAAATGCATTGTCATGTTTCTTTATTGACTTGGAACCACAAAGGAGAGCAAAACAAAACTAAAATAAAATATTTCTCAGATGAGAAATAAGAATTATTTGTATTTTAAAGATACTAGTAAAAACAGTCCTTGTAGAAAATGCTGGTACATGTCAAAACCAGGAATATTTCTGTTTCATTCCAACCAGTAACAATTCATTTTGTCTGTAATAGCTCTTCTTAGTGCATAACTTCCTGAAAAATGATGCTGCTTTTTTTCATATCCTTTCTCTAGGTATAATCATCTTCAAGTGTGTGTTTATTTTCCTATTTCCCCCCTATTGCTTCAGCTTTATTTTAGACAGCTATGTTGCCATCATAGCAAGGTTCAAATATTCAATTGGACATCATTGTAAGTTTTATTTTTGTTTTATGTAAGTAGTCAAATTAAATAGGAAGGCTAAAAACAGAGGTAAAAGTCAATCTCCAAGTACATTAAGAATTCTGTAGGTTATACAAATCTCATACTGAAGCCCACAAAAGGTTTTTCTCATCTCTAGAGATGAATAAAAGAAAATAATATCCTTATTTCAAGGAAATAACACAAATAAACTATTTTCATGATGAATGGAAACAAAACCAAAAATGAAACAACAAAAAAGAAAGTCATTAGGGAACCAGAGAGTCCTGTTGGTTGCCATATTTGATTATATCTCAGATAAATACATTATTCAGGACTGTGAAGGTCAGAACCAAATCCCAGATCATTCACCCCCAGTAAAATTAAAGAGATCAGAATGAAGGATCCAGGAGAAAGATAAGGTTTAGGAAATTGCCCAATTTGGCTTTATCAGTGACAGATGTATGAGAGGAGATTTGGCCTGCCCTGCATCACATTTTTCTGAGAGCCCCAAACACCTCTGCATCCACTGCCTTTCCCAGGGCCTGGCAGGGTAGGGTGAATGGCACGTGTTCCTGGGGACCTGACAGGGGTGATGGGAGGAGCCAAGAGGGGACTATTTCTTCCATTGCTCTTCCTTTGTTAGAGCAACTAGAATCTCCCGTTTGATGACACTGTGGCTCTGCTCAGGCTGGTAAATATGTCAGGACACATTTTGCTCTTTGCAGGTCCGGTGCCATTTCCTGACTCTTCCCTTACTGTGTGTCACTTCTCAAAGTGAGAAGGTGCCCAAAGGTGAAGGAGGTGAATAATCCCACAAAGAGAAGCATCCCATCACACAGAGCTGCAGTTTGAACCTGCGAGAGCTGTAAGGTTGCCTGTGCAAAGCCTGCTTGGGCAATGGGCAGCAAATGCTGCTCGCTGGCAGCAGCCTTGTGACAGCAAAATGGAAATGCTCTTTGCAGTGCACATGCAATACTTTTGTGACTTGACCCTGGCCTTCAATTCTGAGTTTCTTTCACCCAAAGTAACACAATTAAAAAGAAAGAGCAAGTATTAGACACCAAAAACCAATGGACATACAAGTAACTCCAGTGTGAAATATGCTGATAGAAATATGGAGTTGTTGTGTGCCACAATGACATGCAGCTACAAAACCACTCAAAGGTACAGCAGAGAAAATTTATACCATTAACATTCAAAGGCTTGTTAAGGAGGATCCTTATTCCTGTGCGACTTTGCAGCATAGATGTTATTAAAGGCCATCTTTGCTCTCTTCATTATTATAGCAAACAAGTATTTTTGCTTTCAAAGCACATTCCATAATCTTTTTATATAGATGTACACAGGTTTGTACATCTTTATGTATATAGATATCTTACTGATGTATAATGTTATATATAGCATACATAATACCTTGCAAAATAGATCCAATATTTATGTTGTTGTACTATTACATGCATAATATTTATAGGCTTGTTATTTATGTGTTTCTTAGAATCTTAAGGGGTTGGAATGAACCTTAAAGGTGGACCTTGCTCCACCCAACCTGCCTTTGAACACTGTCAGGGTTGGGGCATCTGCAAAGTCCATGGGCAGCCTGTCCACCACTCTCACAGTAAAGAATTTTTTCCTGATATCTAACCTAAACTTCACCTTCTTCATTTTGTACCCCTTACTTCTTGTCATATCACTGCAGTTCCTGACGAGGAGTCACTGTCTGCCTTCCTGGTAGGCCCCCTCAGACACCAGAAAGTTGCTGTGAGGTCTTCACACAACCTTCTCTTCTCCAGGCTGTCTCTTTGGGACTCCAAGCAGTCCCAGATTCCTCAGCCTCTCCTCATAGAGAAGATCTCCACTTTGTGGCCCTCCCCTGGACCTGCTGCAATGGTTCCATGTCCTTTCTATGTTGGGGACACCAGAACTCCGCACAGCACTCCAGGCTGGGTCTCACAAGAGAGAGAGAATTACCTCTTGGACCTTCTGGCCACACTTTTTTTGATGCCACCCAGGATACAAAGTGGTCCCAATTTGTAATTTGGGGAATTATTTGTAATTCTTCCTAATTATAGGAAATCTGTGCACTGCCTTCTAATGTTAAATGGACTTAGTAATTGTTGCCTGTAAGCAAACTACTCTGACAGTATATCTGCTTACAGCAAAGATGATCCCTTGCTTTAGAGCAGAGAGTCGTGGGTGCAGAGTGAGACAGTCAAAGAAGGAAATTCACAAGCCTGTAATCTTACTGGAGCCACAGTTTTTCTTCTGCAATCCTCAATTGCCAAAATAAGTTTGAGAACAATGTGAAAACAATAGAATGCAGAAATCACGGGTTCTAATAGTGGTTGCAAAAAAATTGAGTTCAAAAGAAATTTGGAAAAAAATTTAAACCCTCTTGGCAAAGGTCAAACATTGACCACCTGCCGTTTGCAGTATAAAATGTGTAAAAAATATAATCATATTAGTTGCACAAACCAGTGTCCAGATGTTATTTGTATGTAGCTGTATTTAAGAGGTTTTGGAAGGAGCAATACAAGTAAATGCAGTTCAGCTGTTTAGAAAGGTGGATGAGAATTTTTCTTGTAGGATTAGCTGGCAGTCAGTGATTAGAAGAAAGGATTTTGCTCGCGTGGCCTGATGTCTTCCTGCTGTCTGTAGCAGAGGGCCATCCAAGAGCAGTGGTTTTTGCTGGCCTGCAGAGAATGGGCTGCAGGCCCACAGCTGGAGCCCACAGCCAGCTGCTCGGCTGAATGAGAGCTGTGCTTCAGCTACAGGCAGAGTTCAGGAAAATCTGGGTAAACACCATCCTGCACCTCCTGTCTTTAATCTCAGTTTGGGGATAGATCAGTGGGAAGGAACATTTGCACCCTTTGCCCTTAACACCAATGATCATCCTTGAGCTCACAGTCTGCTGACCACCCTCTTCCTCATCCCTCTCTGTATTGCAGCTCTTCCTGGGGTGCAGAAAATAGTCTGAAGGCTATCTGGGAAGATATCCTTAAGCCCATTCTGTCTGCTGGAGTTAGCTGAAATTGTCCTCACGGCTGAGAGGCCAAGAATTACCATGGAAACACTTGCAGCAAACTCTCATGTCAAAGCAAATATTTCAGTGCTAGTTAACAGATTTAAAAAGATGCTGATTGAAAGAGCAGCATGCTTTGTTCGCTTTATGAGGTCACTTAGCTAATCTGCCCAGTAAATCTGTTTGCTGCACGTGTTGCTCTCTGCTGACCTTAAAAGTTCTTGTAAAAGATGGATTGGAGAGTTTAGAAATAACACAAAATACCCTCGGATGTTATCCCTGACTTTATGATAGCTATGAAAAACAGATGACCTTGTCAGTGTTTTTCCTTTGGAAGTTATTATATGTCTGTCTAAGAACTGTTCCTGGGCAGGAAACTTATGAATGCATGGTGCCATCTGCAAGGAGTCTGTCCTGTGGTTGCAGCAATGTGATTGTCAGAAAAGGCTCTGTGTTGAGGTCCTAGCACACTGGCCAGACACTGCATGGATCTGTGGTTTTGGTGCTTTCTCTGGCTTAGGGGAAGTTTGAATGTGTCTCTTAATTGCTTAGTGTCACTGCTTCTGCCCACTGACTGTTTCTTACTTGTAAATATCACAGGCTCTCCTACCCGACCCTTGTTTTATTTGACCATATAGACAACTTGTAAACATAACCCTCAGCTTTGCCATATTCCCTTTTGGCCAATCCTGGTTTTTTAACATCACTCTTTTCAACATGATTTTTGAATTCTCACCTAATGGACATCACCTCCTATTTTGGAGTATCAGCAATTTTCATTAGCATACTACTACATCGTATTAGTGATAATTTTGCAAGATCTCTCGTTTTTAATTTGTGGATAATTCTTGTCTTCCCTAGACATATTGCTTATAAACACTTTGGCAGTGTTAGTACAGCATATGTTTTCACATGAATAATTTAGTAGTTGTACTAAACCACTATCATCCTGATATATCAGTCTCAATATGCTGAATATACTGGGTACTGATTAGTATGGAAAACAGCGCTGTGAGAATGAATTTAACACAGGAAATATTTCACATGCAAAACGTATTCAGTTTTCACAAAAATATGAATAAATATACAGCTTTTTTTTTGAATGACTCCTTATAAGTCATTCTTCTTGTGCAACAGTATAGCAAAACAGGATTTAAATTTACAAGTAGTACAAATAGAAAATTTGCCAAAAGGTGGTTTTGTGCAGTTCAAAATCTACATGGACTTGGATCAAATTTGCCAAGTACTTTCAGTTGTAAACATGTGAGGCTGCTGAGGAGTCATCATACCTTGATGGAGGGACAGTCAATGTCCCTACTGCTTTTTCAATGTCCAGTGATAAATGTTGTCAAGCAAAACGTAGGGGAGCTTTGTTCACTGCTGCCTGTATTGATTTGAATTATAGTTCTCTTGTCTCAACAGCGCCTTAACCAGCCAGATAAAAAAAATCCCAATATATGTTTCCTCAATATTTACCTGTCTGAAACAGATTTTTAATAAATACTAAAGCATTCATTCTCAAGAGCAGGACAGTGGCATAGCACAGTGGCCCATTTCACAAGAGGTGTAGATTAGAACCCCTTCAGGGAGAACTGGGTCTAGAGCTTGGAGTTCAGGTCCCAGAAGTGTCCCCATCACAGGTGATTCTGGAAGAAGGAAGCAGTGGTGGAGATGCAGCCAGTCCTTCATTCCCTGTTGTTTGTTGTATATTTGCCGCGGGATGGAACATTTTGTTTCAGACTGAAGAGACGTTTTGACCCAAAGACATGTTGATAAGGAAAGTTGTTTTGTTTTGTGTTGGCAGAACAAAATTAAGGGAGGAGAAAGATGTCTTTCAGTTTGTTCCAACTTGAAGAAAGAAAAAAGAATTGTTTTTTTATTGGCACTCTCAGTCCTGATTAAATCATTGATATAGATGGGACAGCTGAACCTCTGTCTGTGCTGCTGCTGCTTAACATGGAGCAGAGCAGATCCCTTCCTCTATCCCAAGGAGTGGGTATCCTGAGGAAGAAAACAGCAGAGCAACAGTTGTCACCACCATCCAGGAGCTCTGTCCCCTTTGTGAATAGCAGAAAAGGGACAAAGCACAGGTAAAACAGGTGAAGAGGAGCCTGAGTACAGGGTGAATAGATCATGCACTGCTGGAGCTGATTTCAGCCTCTTCCTCCCAGCACAGGGCAGTGGCCTGTGGCCTGGGCAGCAGAGAGGTGGCTGGACAGCTGACCAAGGGTCATGGCTTCTCCTCTGCCTGCCCCCTGTGCAGGACATGGGGCCTGAGTGCCCACCAGCCCCGGCACAGCCCCTGGCTGGCATCTTCCCCAGGTGCTGCTGCCAGGGGTGTAACAGGAGCAGCCTGCACTGCTCAGCGTGCAGGGAAAGGGCTTTGTCCACCTCTCCTTGGAATGTCAGTAGCCAAAGCTGCAGCAAGCCAGCAGCTGCTCCAGTCACCAACCATGTGCCTTTCACAAAGGATTGCTTTTTGAGAAAGAAGGAAGCTGAGGAAAAGAACTGTCCCCATCCCCTGAGCCAACTCAGCGCGTGGTACAAGTTGCTGCCTCTGCTTTTGCTTGGTTCCCTGACAGCCAGTTTCCCAGCAAGGTTGCCAGGCAGGGTTTCAGCTCTTCCTCTGACTGTCACCGTGCAGTGTTTATTCTGAGGCCCAGGTGATGAGAGATTTATTTGCATGATCAATCTCTTCAACTTCAGTGGGACTGCTTTTCAAGGATGTGTGCTTTGGTAAGAGTAGGTCAACCATGCCCACTGAGTTTTTGTGAAGGAAAATATGCTAATTAAATAAGTGCAGGAGGCCACATTTTATTTAAGTTATGAGGGGGTTTTATTTATGATGAAGAATACTGTTTTAATTGTTTTTTAAAAATTGCCAGCAGTCTGAACATTGTTTGTCCTTGAAAAATTGTCTTTTTTTCTTCTTTGCTGTCTATCTGAAATTAAATTATGTGCACTTCCCTTTTTCTACTCTAAAACTACTGGTTGCCAGCAAAGAAATAAACAAAATTGTCATGCCTTTCATACAACAGTAAAGCATTCACAAAAAAAGAGGAAACACACAAAACAAGAGGAAAAACTCCACTACTGCAAAGACTCGTCAAAAAGGAATTGCCAGAGTGATGGAGGAGGGTATTTCCATTCCATTTGGTGCTTTTAATTGCAATTCTTATGAATGGTCTGAGTCTCTCATGCCTGAGTTGCAGCACAGAGCAAGTTATTTTTAGCAGCTGTAGCCCAAAGCTATTGTTGCTGCTCTACAGTGGCATATCCATAGATACAATTTCTATCCTGCAGTTCCAAGCTCAGTAGGTAAATTAAAAGCATTACCTGATACAGCACCATTAGTAGCAATTAACAAACATTAGACAAATATTAATTTAAAGGAGTCTGGAAGAAGATAAATGTAGCCAAAGAAATTGCTTCGTCTTGTTCGAAGCCTTGGTAGATGCATAAAACCCAGAAAAAAGAGATTCTTTCTAAAGATGGTGAAGAGGAAAGCTCTTTGAGATTTACCTTTCTGCTAAATACACATAAAAGGAACACCGTTATTATTTGGGTTTTTTCAGAAAAAGCTGGTTTTGCCATTTGCAAATAAAGGTTAAATTTTGTGTGAAAAAAAATAAAGTCTGTTTCTGCTTTCACTGGGGATTTTTAAATTTTTCAGTACAAAGCAGTTGATGGAAAAAAAAATTAGTCTCCCCTGTAAGGAATTAGACAGTTTCTCTGTTCCACAGTGCATTTTCATTAGGGTGAACAAAGGAGACTGCTGGCTGGATTGCAACGAGCAGCTTTACATCGAAGGACAAGCTGCATTTATCTGAGTGCAGTTCATGGGTTTATAATGGACAGCAGGGCCTTTGTCTTTGCTAAGAGTCTTCCTGTGAGTAGCTCTGTGATTCATAGCCAAATTATTGTTGCTTCCTACTATCATGGTCTTTTTAATAGCAAGGTTCACAAAAGGCTCTCTTCAAATGCTAACTGGCACTATAGCACAGTCACCCATTTTGTTTGGGGTTTTTTTTTTTTTGGTTTTTTTTTTTTGTTTTTTTTTTTTTATTTTCAGTTATTAGAATCAGGTTAAATAAATAAGAAGTACCATGTTTGGTCCTTGCAAGGATTTTTTTTTTTTTGTGAAAGTTTCAAGTTTGAAGCATAAATATAATGTTTATAATCTTAGACATTTTTCTCCTAATTAACCTGGCTAACCAATGATAGATACACTAGAAAACCCATCCAATTGAGTATAAAAATCTCACAGATGTGCTGCTGCAGATACACAGTTAAAAACATGTAAAGGCTTTTGATGAACACCTTTTAAGTATTTTGAAATCCTTCACGACAACTGACTGTCTATTCTGTGCATTATTATCATCATGTTGGTGCTCATGGGTGATATTCTGGACCCCAGCTTCCTTCAGAGAGATTACTTTGGTGTGAATCAAAATAAATAAATACGTGCAAAATATTATTCATAGTAGTAGCAAATGTTACCTCACAGTAGCATGGGAGGACACATCAGAGCTGAGATTCTTTGGTGTTCTGTATCCACAGACATCCTTAGGCATGCACAGTGTGCCTAAACTTGTACAGGTACTGCTTAACTAAACCACTGTTTCTTCAGGTTAAATTTGTGCAGTTTCTGGGGCAATCTAATGTGTGACTGTCGAATAGTGTGTGTCTAATAATTGTCCCCATAAGTTATTTGCCACATTGTGCTCTAATTAATATTGAGCTCTGATTGCCTTATAATATACAAAGGGCTGCAGCCTGACTGCTCACTCAGTAGATTGGCCAGAAACTTTAATCTTCCAGTCTACTCAGAGGTAAACAGGATTATTGCTAGCGTATGCCATGAAATATATTTTTTTCCATAGGAGTGAGTGGATGAATTTAGAAGCCGGAGATTTCAGCTTTTTAAACTTATGCTAGAAGAAAGAAAGCAACTTGAAATTTCTCAAACCTCACCTTTTTTATTTTTTTTTCCACTGAAGAGCATAGACTTAATATACTTTATTCTTACCCTGTACTTGAATACAGTAGGGAGGTTGTGAGTTGAGAAGAATAGTTTTAATTCCAGTTTCAGTCAATGAACACTGTGAGAAGTGGTTTTCGCCTTTTTCTCCTTTCTAAACTGCTTGGTAGTGGCCAAGGACATTTTTACAGCCCAAGGACAAAATGAGAAAACCCAACACCCCACCAGAGAGTTGCTGAATTGCCTCACATGGAGAATTCATTTCAGGGGAATGATTCAGCCTTGAGCACGTAGCTTCAGACAGAAGTGTAATCTAATGCTCTGGTCTGAGCAGTCTCTTGCAGAACTTGCATATGGTAGTTTCCAGCATGCCCTTGTCCCCTGAGATGGATTGTCCTTCTGAGCTGCTTCAGGGGATGGACACAGAGAGCCAAGAAGTCCAAAGTGAAATGAAAATCTCTGCACTGCATGAAAGGACAGCTGTCTTGGATGCCAGTGGTAGACATGCCAAGGCATACTTGATGACTTAGTGATTGACAGAATCACAGAACGGTTTGGGTTGGAAGGGACCTTAAAGATCATCCAGTTCCAACCCACCTGCCACAGGCAGGGACATCTCCTGCTAGACCAGGTTGCTTAAAGCCCCATCCAACCTGGCACACTCCCAAGGCAACCTGTTCCAGTTCCTCACCACTTTACAGTAAAGAATTTCTACCTAATATCTAATCTAAAGTCTAAAACCATTTCCCCTTGTCCTGTCACTATATGCCCTTGTAAAAAGCCTGTCACCATCTTTCCTGTAGCCTTTCTTCCAGTATTGGAAGGCAGCAATTAGGACACCCAAAAATCTTCTCTTTTTCAGGCTCAACAATCACAAATCTCTTAGCCTTCCCTCACAGGAGAGGTGCTCCATCCCTCTAATCTTTCTGCTCATCTTCCCACTGATGAACAGTGAACCTTGGGTATCAAACCCAGCTGGGTTCTACCTGCATGAGGTTCCTTTGGTTCCAAGACTGCAGAGATTCCCATACTCCTACATCTACAGATCCAAGGGTAGAAATGAGCTTCTGCTTTCTTCTCTTAACTTTTCAGGCTCAACCTGGCAGCCAGGTACTCCCACACCACCCTGTGCCCTTGCACTACCATTTGTGTTCACTTTCTTGGAATCTCTCTCATTCAATCTTTCTTTTTCTTGCTTATAAGTCTATCCAATTCACCACAACTTTTTCAGAAAAAAATGTGCTGCTTTTCTTCCTGAACCTTCATCCTCTTCACCTGCTCATACTGGGGACTACAAAGATGTTTTATTTTCCTATTAAAAGGAGCATTGTGGGGAAAAAAAAAAAAAAAAAAACCCAAACCAGACCAACTTATATTGTCACTTACCATGCTATATTGTCATATTGCTGACAGTCACTAAGCAAGAAAAATCTGACTTCTAGCATTTTAGAGCTTGTCTTTTCTATATCTGCAGGTTTGAAACAAATGTAGTTAATAAGCCAAATGCCAGATAAGAGCAGATAATTTTATGTCCCTTTAATTCTGAATTGGGGCCAACTTAATCAGGCTATGTGCTGTTTACTTTCATTGACTTTTCTCCATCAGACACCTTGGCTGTTTACTTATGGTATTGCTTACCCATCATTTATCATCATGCAGAACTGTAACCTTTGGAAAGCAGTAGTCAGCATCACTTTGCCAGTTTTCAGAATGTGGACAGAATCAATAACAGATCAAGCTGTCTACACTGAAGTGTCCTGAAGAAGAGGTAAACTGGGCTGTTTGGGGGAGGCCACAACAAAATTTGTGAACTACCTAAACTTCACCTGAGAGTCTCTTGCATTTCCCCATGGCTTTCTGCAAAAGGTAAAAATGTAACTGGTTCTGAATACTGGGATGGAGTCTTTGACGCACACTTTGACACATGAAGACACCTTATGTGTCTCATAACAACAGATATATATAACAACAGATATATATATATGTCTCATAACAACATAACAAGACTACAGATGGGGCAGACATGCTCACTTCCACTCATTCACTACTGAGTATCAAGATTTAAAAATAGGACACTTTATTCATTTTGGGTAATAAAAAAAGTAACATTTGAATCCTGTTTATTCTGAAGGACAGCCAATAAGACTCTCCTTGGGTATTCTGGGGCAATGCCTCAGCAGCAATTATTCCATTCTGAGGCTATTTTGCATTAAGCCCTTTTCAATTATTAAGGCTCATTCTGTCATATTTGTGGACATGCAACTCACAGTCTGCACATTATCTGCATACTACCAACTGCGTGTTTGGACTAAGGCATGAGGGTATCTCACTCAATAGTGAAATTGTTCCATGAACACACTTTGTACAGAAATACGGACTTAGCAGTGCAAACTGCAATAGTTCTTCCAGGAAAATGAACCTAATTTCTTCCTTCTAGTTATACAGATGTCCAGAAATATTGAAGTCACTGATATGATTGCAGTGAGTTTTGGTGCCAGTTTATCATACATTCTGTGATCAGGAGAGAATCTCTCTGGGATCAGAGAAAACATACACGGGCAAAAAGTGAAATACAGGAGGTTTCCTCTGAGAACCAGGAAACACTTTTTCACTGTGAGGCTGAATGAGCACTGGCACAGGTTGCCCAAGAAAGTGGTGGATTCCTCATCCTTGAGATCTTCAAAATCCTTCTGGATGTGGTTCTGGGCAACTGGCTCTAGGTGGCCCTGCTTGAAGAGCAGGGGTTGGACCAGGTGAGCTCCATAGACACCCTCCAGGTCTGTGACTCTGATTCAGATATCACCTACAGGAGCTGAGGCATCAGCATTTGGCCCTCAGTTGCTTTTATGCAGGGGAAAATGAACCCATCTCTTAAAATGTCCTGCTAAAAAGCACTCATAATGTAATACATAGAAAGTGAAATAGGGTTGAAATAAGCAATTTTGTCAACAACATTTAGAATGTAACATTTTGAACTCCTAATACAATTTCCTTGGCTCTCTGGAAATACCTGGTTTGACTGAAATGATTATTCTTCAGAGATAATGGAATCTTTGATTTTAGTCACCATTTGAATAATACATCAGGATTTTTTTTTTTTAAAGAAAGTAAAAGAAAAGCAATTGCATTTTTCTTTTTAGGAACAATCTGGTACTTCTATCTTCAAAGCTGTTATTTACATATCAACAGCTTTGTTCATTTCCTCTGTTCTTTGGCCAAGTGTGAGATTACAATGAAAGCCAGAGAATGGGTGGTAACTCCATCAAGTCAGATCAAAAAAGGCAAAAAATAGTAAATAGGGCTATTAGGAAGAATAAACAATAAGGGCAAAAAAATAGCAAAATTGCATGGGTTTTGTGTGTTATTTAATTTGATTTCACTTTTCTTTGCTAATTGTAAAATCTTGTCAGAAGTCTGAAAATAATTTTTCCTGTTTAGCCAGGTTGGTACTTTTCCATTTGGCAAATACACCATTTCATTTATTTTCCCCTCCCAAACATCAAATGACAATACAATAAAGATACTTGTTAATAGTTTTTTGTGTAGGAACAACTTTTCCTGTATGCTTTTTTCATAAAAATCTTTTGTTGTCCCATGACGGCATCATGGGTAGTAACAGCATTTCTGGTAAGCTCCTAATGAAGTAAAAGCTAAGTAATGTCATGATTTACTAGCAGCCAATCATATATTGGAGTAGAATTTGGCACTGCCTTTATATAGTTTTAAATATGTTGAATCAGATTCAGACACAAAATAAGATAAAGGGAAAAAGAAAACACTAAAAAGTGGAAGACAGAGATTTGAAGACGAGAATAGAGGCATGCCCATTGTTTAAATGGCATGGCATCAGATACCAGAGCACAGTGCTGCTACTTCCATGAAAAAAAACAAAGTGCCCTTTTCCACACCTTATGACTAAACATCTTAAGACACTTAATGCATTTACAAGCAAACCTCTCATGGTAATGAAACCAAGAAAAGAATTTATAGCATTGAGACAGAAAGTTGTAGCTGAGGAAGGAAAGGGGAGGGAGGATGACAAATCAAAGTGAAGTAACTAAAACCAGAACACTGATGAATGGTAAGATCATACTTGTTATCATACTCTTGTCTTACCCTTTGACTTTTCTCATATCCAGTCCTTGCAAGTTCTCACACATCAGTGGCAGCACAGTTTGTCTAGTGCAGGGGTAGGCTGAGTAATAAGGACACTACATTGTCCTTACTCCAGGTGGAATATTAGATGAGAAAAAGGATGAAGGAAATTTTTTGTCTTTGGGAAAAGGTATGTATTTTAAGTTTCTGTGCACATCTCATGGACTGATGGCTGGGACAGATGTGAGCTATTCTCTGCTTTTCCAGGCAAGCTTAGAAAGGGGTGTTGTGATGTCTCTGGACACAGGAGATGGCTGTTATGATCTTGAGCTCTTTTTCCCTCCCCTTTTGCTTTCTTGTTTCTTACTGTTTGGGAGGACTAGCTGTCACCCAGCTGACTCACTTGCTCTTCTGTGCTTCTCAAAGTGTTTTGCAAAACAGGGTAAGCACTTCTACACAAGACCTGCAATAGCAAGTCTGTTCTGTGAATTAGAGCAGAGTCTGAAAGAGAATATGAGCTGTGGGTACAAGGATTTTTTCAGCTATCAATAAAGTACAGGTGTCTCTGAGGCTGGGTGCATCTTTGAAATAATAGGCACTGCCACCATACAATGTGTCAGGATGAAGAGAGAGGGCATTGCTCTTCTGAAAAGAGGAATTTGAGCTGAATGTAATTGCTCATGTGGACGTCAGCCAGTGCACCTGGGCTCAGTCACCGTGGCAAACCCTAATTCCTAAATACAAATTCAGGGAAAATGTTCTGTGGCACTATATAAATTCTCAGAACTGTTTTTGTAGTTTATCTATTCATCTTCACTTTCAGAAATGACATTTGTTCTTATGTCTGGCACCTAATGATCAAAAAAGAAATTTCTCTGTAACTCTGTCAGGACTGTGCAGCTAATTGGGCTGAGACATCAGGATGACAAATACTTTAATCCTTTGACTTCAGATATTTCAATATTAAAAAATACCATGGATCTCATACTTTCCAAAAAGTAAGTATGCCTTGACTATACCTCGACCAAAAAAATATCAGTTTGGTTTATGTTGATTTTAATCAGTTAAGTATCCAGCCAAGTAATCTGAAGCATATCAAATGGCTGACAAAATCTTGGTTCCTTCTTCTTACTGCTCGGGCAGAGGAATTTCAGTCCCACAGACGCTGGGCTGTCTACTTGCTCGTGTTGGAGTGGGTGAACCAAAATTTCCTGCTCATCCTCCTCCACACTGGTGGAGTACTTTTTACTAGTTAGAAAGTAGCCAGGCAAGCATTAGTCCAGGAGCCAGTTTAGAGCCGAGTTTTGTCTGATAGTCCTTTACTACGAAGATAATAAAGATCCCTGGAAAGGGTCCAGTGGGCATTACCCCTGTTGGACATGTTCTGCCACAAAAACACCAAGCCTTCATCTTCTAGACAAACAGTGGCACAGTGTGTTTTATCCACGCCTCTCTTTTAGTGCTAGGACCTCCCAACTGGACGGGAACATCCCAGCTACAAAGGGGAGATGTCTGATAGCAATTGATTCCAGCTGAGGAATAGCATCAGATCCCAGCTCTGAAGTATCCTTTCTGTCACATGAAGTTTTGGGATTTTTGAATCCAAAATCCATTCATCTGGGGCTTCTTTTTTCAGGATCAATTATCACCATTCATTACCAATAAATTTAGACAGATGGCTAAGCTTCTAAAACCAAGTTTAAACCAGAGTTTAAAATCAAGCAGAAGAAATATCTTTCTCTGGATATGGCCATAACTGTGACTTAGTTGAGCATGCTACAGAACACAGGAAGGATGAAAAGTAAGCAAGTTTCTGAAATTTTCTTGTGAAGTTTGTCACAAAACTTAGAGTAGGTGCTTATTAGAGGATGTAGAAGTTCTTGTTCCACAGTGATGTGTGAGATAAATCACAGGATATTAACTCTTGTAAAAAATCTCAGAGTCTTGAAAGTCAAGTGAATGCCTTTTTGAGAAAGAAGAGGCTATGCTAGGCAGCATTATCTCTAAAGCCTCATTTCCTCCTTAACTGAAGTCATTAAAGTATATATATTTGGACATGTTCTGGAGCATCAGATTGGATTTTTAGCCTTTTACCAGTTTTTACCAGTTTTTACCATTTTCGATCAATCTTAAGCCATTAGCTTTGACTAGAATACCTTGCTGTGGCTTGTCCCCTGGGCTGATTCTGTAAGCAGTGTTCCAGCAGTATTGTACTTTCATTGTATTTGCTGTTACAATTCTCAAGCTGAATGTCAAAAAAGGAAGAAAATTCAAACAACAAACTCGAGAAGAAGATCTATCCCATTTCGCGAAGCAGCCAATACTGGGCTGTGACAACTATGTGAAAAAAGAGGACTCTGCCACTAACAAGGTTTAATCAAATTTCTAAGATTATTATATTGCATCAGCAGGTATTCAGAACTACCCTTTGTAGATGAATCATGTTAGGAATTCCTGATACTAGTATGTGTAAAAGCAGTCATATGTCTTGTCACTGTATTAGAGATAGGTTTTCCAATTACTGAGAACTGCAGAATATTAGCTGACACCAAGCTTTCTATAGTTAAATGATATTTGAATATACTTTTCTGGCATATTATAATGAGTTAAGACTACTATCTAGCCCAGAAAAAGAAGGAAAATCTATGTATTTGTATCAAACTAATTAATTACATTAATTAAATTAATGCATTTCTTGTGGATGATGACAGTCATTTCCCATATAGGAGGTTGTGTTTTCACTTCAGTAGTGTTTCTCACACATGTGGCTATGCACAGGAGCAAACTGAATTCAGTCTGTGGTGTCTAGAAAAATATGTCAATCACACCAGGCTCTGCCTGACAAATTTAATTTAAAATTTATAGAGTTCCTCCATTTGTGAGCTGCATATCTGAAATACAATGGACTTTGGTCTTGAGATTAATTCTTTATCCTTCTTTGACCCACTTTTGACCTCACAGCAGTTATTCATTCTATTTTACACTATTTATATTTGGATTAACTTGATTTACAGGAAAGGAAAATGGAAAAGATAAGAAAATAACATTTTGGGAAAATGACTTGACTAACATTGAGGTCAATTTGTGTAATTCTACTGAAGCTGGTCAATTTACTCACATATATAGTTCATTAAAATACATGCATTTGCTTTTCTTTTAATACACCGAGCTTTCTATTTGGGAATAATAAAACCTGGCCACAATACATTTAGCCTAATCAGTATTATAGAACATAAACTCATGTTTTGGTATATGTATTAACAAGGCATTAACCATTCAGGCTGGTGATGTAACATTATGTACTGTGCACTGCTTGGCTTCTTAATCACAGCATCTCCGAGTGCTACTGAATCTTTGTGTTTTACAGAAGCTTTCAACCTGTTTGCTTTCAAGAGCACAACAAAGCTCAAGCAGGAGACTATTTAAGGAGGGCCAGATGGAACATGATTTCAACAAGTTCCTGTTGAAAATCATATCTAATATTTAAACTAAACATATTTTCATGTCCTCATTCAACCATCTCTTCATCTTAGCTGTCTCTGAGGTACCAAATGTGATCTAGGCAACCATCTGATGGCCTTCATATTATTGTTATTTCAATCTATTTGCGTTCAAAAATGTGTTACAATGCATCAGATAGACATAAAGCATCCCGTTTGGAGCAACTTCTGCAGACAATAAGGGAAATCAGATGTTTTCAGGTTGATAGTTTTGTTTTGTTCTCACGTCAGATTTTGTGGTTACCAGCCACTGCAGCAGCAAACTGGCAAATCCTGTATTAGTGCCTAATGTTTTCAGCTGCCTTTAGATCAGTCAATCATATTAACTGGGTGGTTGATAACTCACAGGGACATTTTCTTCAGTTTAACCTGACTGAGGATAGTACCAGTCCAAATACCTGTGAGATCCTCTCTCTAATGGACTTAAAAAAAAAAAAAAAAGGCATCACATAGCCATCATCTGGGGAAAAGATGAGTCTCCAGCTCCAAATTTTAAAACTTTGGTTCACCTCTGTCATTAGTATTCTGAGAAAGAAACAGGATTCATCTCAACCTGCTTAAGAAGGCTAAAACCAAAGTTTAAGCCAAATGTCTGTGATCTCATGACAGCAGCAAGAGACAGGAGAGTCATGGACCCAATCCCACGACAGGTATCTCAAAGAGGAGCCCCACTCCTCTGATCCTAAGCATTGCCTTGAGGACAGTACCATCTGCCTAGCCTCAGCAAGCTGACATTGGGTAAGATAAATCCTGCCCTTCATGATTAGGATGTCTCTCACATGGCTTCATAGAAGACAAGTAAATTAGATCTGATAGAGAGAACTGCCTCGTGGCAGCTGGAACAATAATTTGTGAGTGCCAATCCCACATGGAGATGATGAGACTGCACCCTGTCATTGCATTAGAAAGCTTTCATTTTTCTAATGGATTTACTTCCTGCTGAAATCATGGCACGCTGGAAAGACTGTTTTGCATTTCTTATCTATGAAAATTAAGTTACATGGGGCATTTCAGGATTTACTATATAGAGTTTATGCCTCTTAATATGCTCATCTCAATAAAACACATGGCAGTTGAAGATGGCTCATGTAAGATACAGGGTAATTAGTCGTTTATATGGCTCACTCTCCTACAAACCAAATCCGCTTCTATATAAATGTCTAGACAGTACATTAGTGCTTTGCCCAGGCAGCCCAAGAGTATGTAAGTGAGAAAGGTAAAAGGATCCCTGCTTCCCAAACTACTTGACAGCATTTACTGCACTCCCTGTTATCTTTTGTATTTTGGCAGATAAACCCCAAGCATGCAGGTCCCAAATACTTCAAGCTGTCTGTTACACAGAACTCATGTGAGGTTATATTTCCATAAGTGTCATTGACATCAGTATTTTTTTGTTCAGAGCACTGATCACAAAGAAATTTCAGATGTCTCTCAGGACAGTGTAAAATGAAAATCTATTCACTACATTGTTGGTTTTTTTAAAATATATTATTGACTGGTTTATAATACACTTTATAAAATACTGTTCAATGGGTAGGATAATGTGGTTTTAGATTTAATGTAGCATTTCATGATGTAAATGGACAGAATAATGCAGTTTGGGCCAAAAGCTTTGTTCCAAACAATCAAATTCTTGCTTTAAGCAGCCCTCCCCTCCCATTAGGGGCTAGTGTGCACAGGCTTGTCACACACTGTGGGACACCTTATGAAGTTTATCATCTGGAAAAGAAGGTACTAGCTGAAGACTCTGTGCAAGTGAATGTCCAGGTTCAGTCTGGAGGGATTCTCTGTGGCACAGCACTGACATCTTCCCCCAGGGCCACGATTAGATACCCATAATTACCTGGCTCTTTACTTCTTCTTCATAATATCATTTATTAACATGGAAGCATTGGCTTGACAAGGTTAGCATTGACCAGATCCTTACCTTGAATCACTGGCACCACTGTGGATACTGTGTCATTAAACAAAGTAGAAATCCCCTCAATTTGGATTGAATTCTTGTTCACTAAGACAATGTAACAATGGATTTTTTGAGGTTGTTGTTCAGTGTCCAGATCAAAACCAAACAGATCAGGCAGATCAACATGATAGATATTTCATATCACCTCAGTCAGGCAGAATTCTAGGTTCCATTCCTTTCCAGCTGAAGGAAACATATTTTAGCTGAAAATGGAGCTTGGGGTTTCTTGTGCTTTCCATGAAAGCTGAAGTCACAAGAGTTCTAGAAATTTATCCTAGAGCTCATAATGAGTGGCCTTTACTTAGGATAAAGGAGATTATAGTTCTGTGCTATACTCTCCCTCAAGCCCAGTTTATGTTGCTTGTGATTGTTCATCTAAGTAAACAGCATTTTTCTTTATTTATTCTCTTCTAGAACATGTTTGCAGGGATTAATGAACAGTTTCACTGAACAGTATTTTCTCAGTGGCAAAACAAAGAGTACAAAAGCCAAAAGAAAGCCAGTGATCTGCAAAATGATGAATATTGACGAAATATGATTGCAACACAGGAAGGGTTTAGCTGCCCATCTGGAATTTCTCTTTACAAATTCTATACATTCCTGCCATTTGCAGGACAGGGATCTAGCTCAATGTGTCCTGTTGGGAATAATTTAAATTAATATTAAGTAGTTTTTAAAATGCTTCTAAGAGTCAAAGAAAATAGTGGTAGTCTCTCTCAGTTTCCATATGTAATGCCTGTACCTGCCTTTTGGAAGTTCGGAGGTCAGAAATAAAGTATATCAGAATATCTTCATTCTGTTGTTAATTTGAAACCTGAATTCCATTCCTCAGTCCAATCTCTGTTCTTTCTCTGCAGATAATTGGGGGAAAAAAACATGGCTATTTACTGCACTGCTGCTCTCCACACATCCTATTCCTATTTTGGAAGGCTTCCTAAATTCATTACACAGGCAAAACTCCCACTTAAGTTATTTGTTTGACTGTGCAGAGACCAAAAAACAGATCAGAGAACAGAACTGTTCATTTCTGTAAATACGTCAGTTATTGGCTTGCTGAAACTCTGTGCTTTTGTTCATTCCTTGAGCAGGGTCCAGACAGAGCTGAAAACTCAGGGAAAAATTAGAAGTCAAAGCCTTCTTGCATATTTACTGACCACATTAGAATAACCAGAACTGCCAAGGGCCATCAGTTTTCTAGATTGAATGGACCTTCTCAGGAAAAAAGAAAATGTTTATAGTGGAAGGAAAATTAATTAATTAGAACTTTAACCTTCAGCTGTCAGCACCAGAATACAATGTCAATTGGAACAAGAGTTGCCTCTGACAAATCTCACCTGCTCTCATGAGACTTGTTTGCAGTGCCTTGTGCAGAGATCTTTACAGGAACAGAGCAGTGCTCACCAGCACAGCCCGTTAGCTGGGAAAGCTGTTGTGTTGATTTTGATTTCAGAATGCAGTGCTGCAGCAGAAAAGGAGCAATGCTTTGGTATCTTCACTGTTCACTGTACAAGGCTTGGTATTGATTTTCTTCTCAAGCAATATTCATTTCATAGGATAAAAGAAGCTAGGCTTCAGTACCAGGCTGTGATTGCGATCCTTGAGCTTGTAATTTGATTTTAAGATGTTAAGACTAGGGAAGTATGAGTCTCAGGAAATAGTTCTGTAAATGCTTTGTGAGATGCAGGGAGCCAGGCTGGCAGCAAACTTCAACTGCCCTAAGTTATTTGGAACAGAAAAAAAAAACCCTTAATCCTATACTAGATTTGTAAAAGAAAGAATTCATATTTAAGGTAATCAGGTCCTATATGAATTATATTTATTACAAGACTTAGAATACTTTGTTCAAATTATTCTAATTTTATGTTTTTAATGAAAACCAGTTTTGTACATTTTGTCATACTATTCCTGGTAAGTTCACAATCTTTGGAAGGGGAATCTCTTGGTCTGTCATAAGAGAGTGTTTCTTTGTGTTGCCATTCTCTCAAATGGATTATTCAGTATGATTAGGAAGACTTCTGTTTGCATACTGCTTCTGTCATTGCAAGAGCTGAGGGGTGCAGTGCATGGAACTGTTAGAGAAGGTAAGATACTCACATAGTTAAGGTGACTGGTCCAAGGAAATAGGATTCTTTTCTTACTTCTTGTTCCTTTCTGTGCTTTAGTGAGCCAGTCACACAAACCAGACTTGCCACAGCCTTTAATTGTAGGTTTCTCTGTACAATTGTGTCTTGCCTGAGAGCAGCATGGCTCTAATTTGGGGAAGTATTGGCAAATCCAGACACAGTTTAACTTAAAAGAATTGTTCTCAGAATGTATTAACCACTGTATGATGTTACCTCTGCTGAAAAGTCAGTCCTGGGACATCTCAAAAGGAGCTTAGTAGTGGAAGGTAGTCTCAATTTCTATTTCACTAAGTAACACATCTGTAAAATTGTTCTGGTATCTATTCTCTTATCTTACGGGTCAAGAAAATATATAAATAAAATTTTCAAATCACCAGATGGTCCTCTGTGTACTACAGAACAGCCCAGGAATGTGTCTATTACATTAGGGAGAGAGTTTCTCTACTGAAATGTACACAATATGGTGAGCAAGGAGATAAAATCAAGTGCCCTTTCATGCACTCACTCAGTGAGATAGGAGGCATATGGAAAAAAACTGTATGGGCTCAAGTCATGAAAAACTATTCTTATGCCTTGAAGGGGAAGGGTAAATAACGAAAAATGCTGAGTAAAAACCACTAATTCTAGCATTCCCTAAGTTTTCACTGCTCGATATCTTTACATTTATGAAATACTTCCAATGAAGCAAGGAATGAGTGTGCAGGTATTGCTGTTTTCCACTTTTCATACTGCCTGTCTTGCCCCGTACTCCTTGCTGACATGTCACACTGAGATCTCTCCACTTCTCACACTTTAGGGTAATTATATTGTAGCTTGGCAGTAATTATACCCAGACAGTACTTCTGCTCAGTCACTAGACCATGTTCTCTCTGCCTGCACCCAATTAATCTTCCCCCATGAGTCCAGAAAGGAGAGAGAAAGCTGTATTATACATTTTTTGTGTTATTAAAAATTTCTGTGACATTTTTCAGTAATTTTGTTAGTAATTTTGTTAGTTCCCATGTCCTGGCCAAGTCCCAGTTTTGTTTAATTACTTGAGTCATCTGAGAACTGGGAAAATGTATTCATTGTATATTTTACTTAAAATGTCATGGAACACATTGAACAACATATTCGGAAATAAATTTGTAAGTGATTCAGCTAGGCCTCTAAACTGGGCATACAAAGGCAAGGATTTCCAAAAATATTGTAGAATTTGTCAAAAAATCTATTTGACACTAATCAAATGGCTATTCTGCATCCCATAAACTAAATTCCCTCTGGAGTTTTATGAGACAATTGAATATTTTTCTTTCCTTCTTCTCTAACCAGTTCTGCAGTGTGGGTCAGATTGTTCAAAATCAGTATGATTGTCTGCATTACTCCTGGAAAAATTTCCTTCCCAAAGAAAATGACACTCATGGAATGAGATCATAAAGCATCATTTTCTTGCCTTTATCCTTCCTTATTCTATGAGCAATCTGAATCATTTACACATTAATTCTTTACTACTTGTGTAACTCTCTGCATCTCACTAGCCCAACAAGCTTTAAAGACTTCTTGACTTTCAGCAATACATTGATTAGAAATTAAGCTGTTGACATTTCTAAATTTCATCATGGACTTCTTTTTCTATGTGTGGTCTGTGGGTGAGCTGGGATAAACCATTACATTCTCTACAGAGCATGACAAGAGTTCCAGAACAAGGACTGCAAAGAGCCTATTTGCATTGTGCAATCAGGACTGCTATTGTTTTCACAAAACCCAGAAAATCCTCTACTTATTCTTAGTGCTTTCCATTGGTATTTTATTGGTTAACCACTTGGAGATATATAGATATTTATAGGATTATTTTATAATATAACATTTGCCAACCTTGGGCAGTCAGTGTACTGTGTTATTCTATTTCTATGTTTTTACAGATTCTCTAGCAGACCCATTCTATAAGTGAGGAAAAACTAAATAAAATATTGGTCCAGGCAATCACTTCCAGTCCTCTTGTATCTTCTTTCAGCTTGCAGTCATAAAATGAGTTCTTCATCCCATTTGCTTATGGTGATGGTAGGCATAAATTGCTAGAATTGACGAGTCTAAAATTAGTTTTTGGAAGTCACTGTTCTGTGTAATTGCAGTGTTCCATGTAATGACGTATTTAAAAACACCGCTTGACTGAGACTTAGAGTAATAGCCCTAATCTTCACCAAATATCTATATAGTAGCATAGTAACAGCCAGAAGGATTTTTGCTGCTTTTTTTTTTTTAACAAAGATAATCTTTATCCTAAACAATAGTGTTTTAAATGTGTTACATAAATGAATTCTCCAATACAGCATTTTTACATTTATGTCCTTTCCACTGGCAGTTATTTTGTCTTGAGGGGCCTGAGGTTTAGGCAGCCAGCTAACCTTTTCAAGGTTAGTGGAAAATCATTTTCAGTTTAATAAGGATTGTTATATGGAAATTAAAATGTATTATGTCTTTTCATGGTGTTTTTGTCATTGCTCTTTCTCACTGTTAGAAGAAAAATAAAAGAAAAGAAAAAATAATGCTGTTCTCTCTGAGTAGAAACTATACTTGGTTTCTTAGATGCTCCTTAATCGAGTCAAGACTAAATCTTTTTTCCTACTTAAGAGAAGAAGCAATGACACTTCATTGTGCATGGATGTTTGCGAAATACCGTCATGAGTTTATGCAGCAAAGTCATAGTATCATCGATATACCTCGGCAAGCTGTGTTGTTGGGAAGAGTTACCCATAATTGCTATGAAAAGGAAGTAATATCATCACTTTAGCATTTGAGCATTAGAACTCAAGAAATTTTATTTGACCAGAAGTGGGGCTTAGACATTAATATTTCCATATGGATTCTCTGGAGAGTGATGTGTGGTGGGTTATGGACAAGATCCTCTGTGTGACTGTAAAGCAGCTATTTCACAAAATAGTAGTATTTTGAGGGTAGTGGATGTACCACCAAATATCATATGATTTGTAAAGAGATTTATCATCTTTGTGAGCAGGATTTTTTTTTAAGTTTTCCTTTCTGTCGTCATTTAAAAGCTTTTGGTGTGCCTACCACCTTCATTAGTTGTTTTGGGTCATTGCTTAGTACAGCCTGTTCGGTGGGGAACTCCTCTGACCTGCTGGAATAAATTATTCAGCCACAGAATTCAGCTGCCTTTGGAGACTAAGCAAACTGACACTGAGTAAAATGCTCTGGGCCACAGCGAGGGGTCACACAGTAAAGTCTGTGCCTAAGGTGTGATTCTTTCGTCTCTACTTTTGCCTCTGTCTTTTCCTGTATGTAGACATGCCAGAAGCCCAGACAATTTTTCTCCAGTTGTCCTGCGGCCTCTGGCCCTGGTGACAGTTGCTCTACTATTGGCATTCAGGAAGGGGTCTTTGCATCACTTTGGGAGAGCATTCACCAAGTTAGTGACATCAATGATTTAAAAAAGGAAATAGAGAATCAGGTCTGTAGTTACTGAAATTAAACCTTCCTAATCAGGCTAAAAGTAAGACTCTGGAAGCTTTAGTTCAGAGTGCTTCAAACTCAAATTGCATTTTACTGACAAATTGCCAAGACACATTTGACCCATGTGAGAGCCTCTTCCAAGAGCTAAATGAAAAATGCATTCTTGTAAATGCCATTGAAATTGTTCCTAGGTTCTTCTCATGCTCTCAACCATTAGCCCCTTCCAGAAAACGGTTTTCAGATTCCTTTCCATCCCTCCTACAGATCTAACAGGTTTTCAGCCTCTGAAGATGTTGTGAGCCATCTTTATAAATCTCTTTAAAATAACTTGGCAAGCCATAACATTAAATTGCATATAGTTGAAAAAAAATATGCCAGACCATTATGTATTAAAAAAATATGGGACTAAATGTGAAATACTTAGGCTAAGTTGCACCTAGGGTTGTTCTCCTTACATATGGTATACAGAGGATGAAGTGTCTAAAAATACCCTAATACTTTATCCTACCAACAGTAAATACATTATGATTTACAGCCTCTAAAATGTAAGGTGCTACCAAGTCAAGCCATTATTAATGTTACACACAAAATAAGTTTTTAGTGCTGATCCAAAGAGTTGCCTTTATGCTGCACAACAGACCTGTGAAAACTTTCTTTGTATAAGAGCTTTTTGCACATAGACTGGCAAATTGTTCCTTCTACTGTACTTCTAGTGTAAAAGGGAATTGAGAGCTTCTCCTCTGAAAAGAGCTTAGCCAGGTAAGAGTTTAGAAAGCTGGGTACTCCTTCCAAACAAAAATTCAAAGATACTCCATGCTGGGATGTAACTAAATATATTTTAGGCAAAGCAGAAAATGGAATGTGAGTAATGAGACAAGATGTGCATATTCCCCTTGCTAAAACTGGAATTGTGATGTGTGTGTCTATTTATATGTATACACATACCCAGACACCCAAGAGCCCATTTCTGCAGCTCATAATAATTTAACCAAAACTCTTGTCTTTTCCTGAGAAAGCTTACTGGTCTTCACCAGATGATTACCCTACAAATGTTCAATTTATAATTTACATTTTCCATTTCACATGCATCTATCTGAAAACTTCTCTCACAGAAGGGGCAGATGCAAGTGAGGAAGTTGACATCCATGTGCTCTATTAGCAAGGAATTAAGAACATTTTCTAGAAAATTAAATCTTACTTTCCCATTACTCAAAGCTTATTTTTGTTAAGAGCTGTTCAAGAATGCAAGAAATGCATTAGAACCTTTTAGAATCAACTGAAAATGTGGTGGGTCTTCCTTATTAGCACATGAGCTACAGGCTCAACACCATTCTCTCTTTCCATGATAATGGCGATCAATTGGACTTGATTTGCAAAAGTTTAGCTAAAATTCAGTAGCTTTGAGAAGAGAGTTCCTCATTGCCTGTACTACACTTACAGTCTGATGGCTAAAGTCCTGTCTTTGGAGAAGACATCTATGAATTCCAGTTTCTGTGCTGAATCAGTCAGGCCAGATTTGCCTGGGAAATGACTTGCTGATTGCTGGAGAGATTGACTTCCAGAGTATGGTGGTACTGTGCATGTTTGCACAGCTGCATCTTCCTTGGCATTTGAAAGTCAATTAACTCTTGTTTTAAAAGGAATCCGGAATTTTTTTATTTTCTTACTTTTATCATAAATGCCCCAAAATTATTACAACTCTCAAATCTTCATCTCAATTTACCAAAGAAAGCATACAGAAAAATTATTATCTGCAACAGCTCAAATGAAGAATTTTCTGTTGTGTTTATTTTTGTTCAGCTATGTGGTTTTGACTCACACAGGCCTAGTTTCCATGGGTAACTAAGGATACTTGATGCCAAGAGTTCCTAAATATGAGATAGCAGTTTAGCCCTGAAGAAGTTGTGTAAATTGCTCCTTTTTCTTCTTTCACATCCTGACAATTTTTTTCAGGCAGTAAAGCTTTCCGGCACTGGCCATAGTACCATAGCCTTTCAAAATGATTTTACAAAGGCCTTTCATAGCTTTTGTCTTCAGGCAGATAATCTGCAGAAGAAATTTCTCATGGCACCTTCACAAGTGCCTCATTCAGCCTCCCAGCTTAGAGGGTGCTATCGGGAACCAGCACTGCCAAAGGGAGAGTTGATCCTCCGGAGAACCACATGGGAGGCATACAGCTTGATTTCTTTTTCTGTAACATGTTGGTCGTGTTATGAATCATCCTCTTAAATACAGGGCTTAGGCAAAATGTGTGGAGATGAGACATGGATGGTGGCACAGCAAGAAACTCTGTTGGAGATGGGACATGGATGGTGGCACAGCAAGAAGCTGTTGATTTAGGTGAATGCTTACAGTTGTAGTGGTATTTGGGCTGGTTTGAAGCAAATCCCTGTATCACCCCCATTTAGTATGTTCTGGTTTAGTTAGGATCACAGTTTTGAATTTTAAATTTCTTTGGGAGGAAGACAAATTGGAAAATCCCCTCCAAGTGCTTATGAATACGTGTCATTCCCTCTCTCTGAGGTATGTGGCCATGAGAAGCATTGAGCCCCAACAGATGGAGACTTTCAATCCCAGAAACAGACAAACTCTACTTCAAAGTAAATTCCTTCAACTACATCTGACAAAGATGTAGAAGCCACAGTATCAAGTCTTTTGATCTTCTGATCTTCTCCTGTCATGCCAAATTTGCTCATGAGACATGTATTCTGTGTTAATTCGGAGTCAAGGTATTGACTAGCTATAAATCTCCATTTTAAGTAAAATCTTAGGTAACTAAGTATTAACGGAATAAAAAGTTTTGATCAAAGGCAGATGAGCTTGCTTCTATTCAAAAGCTTGACTGAGTTCCAGAAGAAATAGGATCTTCTATGCAAATTTTTCAGGGTTACAGCCTGAAAAGTATTTATCTCCTGCACATGCTATTTGATATCCTTCTTGAAAGTGCTAGAAAGAACTTCATCATGTTCTTAAAAGCATTTTTCTTGTGAAAGCATAAAAAAAATTAGTTAACATTCCTGTCTGTGTATTATACACCATCTACATAAAAATGGGTCTATGCCAGTCATCACTTTCTTGTGCCTCTCTTTTTTATTAGTTATCTTGGACTTGGTTATGATATCTGTGGTATCCTGGTTGTTCACTTTTTCCTTTCTGCTCTTTTATTTTAAAGGTTTTACTCCAAATGTTACCTTATTTTGACACTGAATTTTGGTGTGTTTTCAGCCAAAATTGTCCTTTTTTAGACTTCAAGGTTTCTTTTAGGTTAAGTCCAGCACTCAGCATCCAGAGTGACAAAGTTCATACCACAGTTCAGCACATCAGCAAAAAATTTCAGTGAAAATTCAAAGATTAATATTTTGCACACTGCCTTGCAGTATTCTGCTAAACTCTATGTTCTCTGTACAGGATGAAAGTTAAATTCTGATTAGTTAAAAATAAGGAATTATTTGATTTTTTTGCTTTCCTATTGAATTCTTATTTTTACCATTCAGTGCATAGAAAAAGTTGGAGATGTCATTTTTCTTTTTGTAACTTTTTACACTGGAAAGTGTTTGAACAGTGTCTAAGCCTTTAAAAAAAAAAATGTTTTTTAAAAAATGGCCTCTCCCTAGTGCTCAAAAAGGTGGACAAGAAACTGAAAATCTACCAAAAACTCATTGAATCTAGAAATCATTCTAATAATGAAAATCACTGCCCAGAAGTGCATATTCTTGATATCTTGATATAATTAAAGCTGCAAAACAGGTCTTGCACCAGCAGGAGTATTGCATGTCCTTGTCCATTCCTACAGCTGATTCACGAGTCTAGAAAGCAACCAAAAATTTCACCAGTAAAACATGAACAGAGTTTAAAGCAGAGGGGACCATGAATTTGGGAGGGACAAACTAAGTGAGAGTTTAAGAGGAAAGTAAACTCTGCTAAATTGCCATGATGACTGTCACCTGGCTGCTTAGTGACCCCCTACCCTACCAGAACACAACTCAAGTGGTTTTTCCCAAGCTGCCTCCAGCATGTAGAAACTGAAGCAGTCAATGAAATTTGCCTTTGCAGCAGCCTTCAGAGTTTTGCCATGAGCCCAGTAAATTGAGGGAGAACACATGTGCAAGCTCATTGATATCTGTTAGCCATAGCAGATATCACACACTTCATAAAGTGCCACATATTCTCCTGCAGTCTGGCATATGTGACAGGACAAGTGAAGTGAACATCCGTATTTTGAGGAGACAAGTATCAAGCTTTATTTCTTAACATCTCTATATGTGTGTCAGTGGTCTAAGGTATGAATTTAGCTAGTGTTTTTAAAGCTGGTTATATTTTGACAGAGTAGCAACTTGAACAGTAAGAAGAATTGCTAGAATTCAAAGCTGCATAATAGACACAAACGGAAAGACAGGAAAAGACAAAATATCTATTATTACTTGATAATCCTCAGATATATTCTCAGTAATCATCTAATCACAATACAACTGTCTTCCTAAATCAAAGTTAAATGGATACTGATGCAATTATTGCAAAGGGTAACCAAAGATTTTTTTAATCTAGAGTCAAATTTCACACTTAATACCTAAGAATACTTGAATGCAATTTCACAACAGCATTGACTATCCACTTCAAAGGCTATTCTTGACCAAAACTAAAGCAGGAAGCTCCAGTTATGCCAGAGATTAACATAGCTAAATATTCAGATTATTAAAAATGTCAAGATGACAAAACTAAGCCCAAAGAAAATGCTTTAGCTTGGAAAGTAGACAACTGAAAAGCATTAAGTCTAAATAGGTGAGTATATTAAATGCATATATTTTTTTTGTGTTCACCTGACATTCAGTGGTTTTTGCAATTTTTTAGCCTAGCATAAATTTATTGGAATGGTAAATAAGGTGAAATGGAGCAGGAAATTCAGGCTTTAACACAATTTCTTCTAATTTAAGTAGGTTTTCCCTGAGGGAGAACAGCATCATTTAATCAGATTTTTCCTGACATTACATTTTATAAGACTGGAATTTTATGGAGATTCATGTAATGAATAATAAATGTGCTGTTTTGTACTTGTGTTTCCATGAAAAGTGAAAAATCTTACATTAGTGCTTCTATAATTCTGCCATTTTCAGCTACATTAATATCTTACCTAAAAACTATTCTAAGGGTAGTGTTTTATGCAGGATTTCTTTAATGAAGGAACCTTTTCCTTCTTGTGCCTGTCTTACGAGAGTTTATTACTTATAAGATCTGGAATGAGGGTTCAAAGGGATCTGAGAGCTTTGTTAAGTATCAAAAGCCAAAAAATGCAGGTGAGTTCAAGGTTTTTTTTTAAGAGTGGTCTTAATATGTTTGTATGCTACTGGTCCACACACCAGTGTATTTTTCTGAAGGGTAATGGCAGCATGGGCTCATTGAAGACCTGTTTTTTCCATAGCATGAGGGGTTGTGCCCCCTGTGCTGCAGGGTTGGGGAGTGAGGCAGGCAGGAGCTGGAGGTGGCTCACAACTCTCATCCCCTTTTTGACAAAAATATTGCAGGTTCCAGCTCTCCATGAGCAAGGGTAGGTTTAGCAGAGCAGAACTATGTTGCTCAGGCTGTATTCTTCCTCCCTCATTATGTCATCCTCTCTCTGCTACTGCAGCATGGGCTCTGGCTCAGGTAACGGGTTCTGCCCAGGCTCAGAACTCCACAGCCCAGCTCTTCCACTGGAATGGTCTGCTAAATCAAACTACTAAATATTGTCCTGCTCATTTAGTAGAGGATTCAATAACCTCGGCTGTCCGTGTCTGCTTGCAGTGTCTCTTGGCAGTAGCTGTGTACTCCTCTTGCTACTGAGCCTTGTCCCTCACCCTTCCTCTAGTACAGTCATTTCTGCTCCTTGATCCTTGTCCTGGCTCCTCCAGGGGACAGGACAGACAGACCTTGCCTCTTGCCTTTCTGGACTCTGGACCAGTGCATTCCTCAGCATCTTTGGCTGCCAGTTCTGGCTTCTGGGTTACATTTGGCCCCTGGCCCCACTTTCTGTGCCTGGTGGTGCATGGGCTGGAAGAGACCCACTGGCAAGATGGGCAGCTCAAAGAGCAAACCTCCCTCGCAGGACCCAGAGCACTTGTGTTCTGCTAGTTTGCACAGGATTTCTTTGTCTAATCTTTGGCATGTTCCTCTGATGCTCACAGGAGCATTGTGGCATTCTGGCAGAGACAGTGGTCAAACAGATTGAGCCAGCCCTCTCTTTGTAACAGGCAGGATACAGGCTTGTGCATTGCAATGGAAGAAGGAAAGCTACTGCTTTATAAAATGCTGTCAAATAGCAGGCAGTAATATGCTGAGAAGGGAGCACTTCATTACTGTACTGCAATATATTCCTCTTAAACAGTTTTCAAATTGTGCTTACTGTTCATATTGGATTCTGTTCTAGAAAGGACAGAAAGGAACTGAAATAAACTCCTTGAGTTCATAAAGATCTTGATCCTTTTCCCCCAAAATACAAAATAGAGCACAGCTGGCATAAACAAATATCAGGACATGTGCTGTAGTGCTATTTTGCCAACTCTAATACCCAGCATCAGAAATGAGACCTGAGGTTTCCCTTTTCTGGTTTGATGGGCTTTAACAGTTACTGATCTCACAGCAGAGAGTTGCTTTTTGTTTCGCAGCGTTCTCTCTCACAAGCCAAACTGGACAGAAGCAGCAGTGGAGAGGGATGCATCCCACAGACTTGTGGGGTTTTAGGTCTTTGAGAGCACTGCTGAGCAGTATCCACATCGACTGCCTGTTGCAGCTCAGCCTGCCTCCCAATCCTCTCCTCTCAGTCCACATGTTTTTATAGACTGGATACAATCCAAAATCTGAGGATTAAGATTGTCATTGCTTTCCACACATGACAGGTCAACCAAAGGACACCAGCTGATATGGATCTTGATTTGTTTGATTTCCATATGTTTTAGTACTAAAGTCTTGCTTTGGATATTCACTTAGTGAAGAAGTAAGGGAAATCTGTGGCTGTGAAAATAATCCCAGAAAAGATAAGTCACTGTGCAGGGTAAGAGATTTATTTTAAATAGTATAGAAATCTTACAGTTTCCCTCTTTTACAAATCTTTTCCCATCTTTCTTGTGATATGTGGATATCCTACAGTGCTATCTCTGAAACCCATGAGGAAGGGGCTCGCCGAGTCCTGTCGTCCTCTCCTGAAAACCAGTGGCAGCAGCAGCAGTGACTGAGAAGCTGCTGCCATGTGACTTTCAAGAGCTGGCCCTGTTCTTGCTGTGCCTGAAAGCACCCAGGTGGGGGGAAGGCATCCTACCTTGTCAAATGCACATACTCTGCCTTTGGGCATCACATTTAGTTCTTCATGTGTAACACAGCAGCAGCAGGCGCTCAGAGCCTCACAAAATCCAGGCTTGTTCATCTGAGCAGCTGCTGCAGTGTTTCCTCTTGCCTTAAAGGTCTCTCTCTTTTAACCTCCTCCAATACCTTATTACTGTGAACTCTATCTGTAGGTCTCATGGGCAAAGCTTCATCCCAATTATACTAATGGTAAAGGGAAAGAAATGGAGATAGGGAGCTGTGTTTTTAAACCATGTGGATTATGTTACTCTAGACAAAGAAACAGTAACTGGATCTAATGAAGAGAGGAGGATATTCATTATAGATGAATCAGAAAGGAAAAGGCAGTGATGGAAGGTAAATACGATTTGGGAGTGACTGAGTTTGCCTGTCTTGACTGTCACCTACACTGTTTTTGTTCACTTCTAAGAAATCAGACAGGCAGCTGGTGATGTATGTGAAAACTGTGTTATTTCTCTGTTTTGTGAAAGAAATCAATGGGTGCAGACAAAATTGATATACAGTCCAAATATGTAATTAACAGTGTTTATACAAATTATTGCAGGGTATCAGTTTGAACAAAGGCATTATCTTAGCAATAGTCAGAGAATCATTTATAACATGAAATCACTGAGTTTCAGAAAGAAGAAATCGCATCCAATTGTTGTAAATCAGGGCTTTTCATCTGGGATGATTCTGTGCTTTCCATCTCCCTGCTCTTCTGAACTCATACAGGTTTCAGTGCCCTCAGGAGTGGCCAGGCAGATGCAGCCCCTTGTACTGGGGTGGGCAGTGGCTGTACTGCTGGTCCCCAGCTGGTCCAGCCTCATCAGTGCTACCACTGCTCCTGCACGCCCTGAGAGCCATACAAAACTTAAAGCCTGCAGCTCTAACATCAGCATGGTGAAAGTCCCCCAAAGTGAGGGGAGTCCAGCCCTCCTAGCAGCCTTGGAGCAGCAGTCTCGCCATGAGCTGAAGGCAAATGCCTTTCCCCCAGTGACTATAGCTAAGTTTTTAGAGGTTTGGTTTGATGGCCAAGGGATTGTGTGCTGAGTTTCTAACAGGTGTGAAGTCACAAAATTCCATTGACCTGCATGGATCTTCACTGAACTTTCATCATGTCAGAAGTTTCTGCCCCAACAGGAATATTGGGTTCAAGATCTAGTTCCAAGGCAGTTTTTTCTATTGCTTGCCCTGCAAAAACTCTTTTTGAGTTGCTGAGAATGTGAACCACCACCATGAACTTTGAAATTTGCTTTAATGCCTTATTATTTTAATAAAACTTCTTCACTTCCACAAAATAACTTGTTTTCATACCAAATACCTATCAGAGTGTCTGTAGCACTGTCAATTAGACTTTTGCACTATTGATTAGGGAGGATCTCTCTTGCTTCTTAAGATGACATTTTATAAGATGTAAGAGCTTATTTCTGCCAAAATTCAACAGTTAAATTACTTTCCCAATAACCAGTGGTGGAGTTAATTCTATCCTAAGAACGAATCTAGCCCTGAACTTATGTTCCCTTGACCCAGTGGTGTTGTGCGTCTAGCATAAATTTAATTCTTTGTACAAAGATTTTAAACCTGTCTGGAACGAGGACTTGACCCTTGGTTTCCTGTGTCCCAGATGAATGCCTTGACTGTGCTGTTACAGAATGTGTTTCTTGCAACAGCATCTGCTGGAGCTATTCCATGTTTAAATAATTGAGTAGTACCAGGGCACAGCAAGAGATACCAAGTCTGTAATCTAGTAGTCAGGAATTCCAACTGAGATGGTAAAATAGAAATCTCTGGCAAAAGCTGGGAGCCGAAGAAGGTTCCTGTGGATTATCTTCCATTTTAGACAAAGATCCTAACTTACCATATTCTGAGATCTGGGCTTTCACTAGAAAGGTCTTAGTTTCAACCCAGATGGAATGGGCAAAATTTAAAATCAAAAACTTCTAAAGAACTGAAAAATTATATTCTACCATGGTCTAGCAATAAAGAATTCTTATGTCAGTGCTGCATATGTCTTATTTGAAAGAAAGAGTTGCTTGGACCTTTGGTGTTTCAAAAAGTCCGCTGTTAATTATCCACAAAGTTCACGCACCACACACTCATCTGACCTGAACTGGCTGATGGAGTATTGTCAGTGGCATCATCAGCCCAAAATTTGAGAATTGCTGCCATTTTACTGTTTCAGGATGGCCTTTTGGAGTTCACAATACCTACAGCTTAAGCAAGAGGTGAGATCTGGTCCTTAAAATGCTGCCTTAGTGTTTCGTGCATTGTGGTAGTGCTCCTGCAGTCTGTCTCCAGTGCAGTCTGTCCTCAGCCTTGGCACTCTGCTCTCATTCAGGTCCCCTCCTAGAAGATGCACAACAGAATGGGGAGCAGGGATTGTCAGCTCAGTGATGGAGTTTTCTTTAATAGAACCAGTTCAATAACTCAATCAAAATAGCATTCCTTTTTTTGGTGCTATCTGCTAATAATTTTTCCATAACTAGGAATGCAGAGTAACACAGAATGGGGAGCAGGGATTGTCAGCTCAGTGATGGAGTTTTCTTTAATAGAACCAGTTCAATAACTCAATCAAAATAGCATTCCTTTTTTTAGTGCTATCTGCTAATAATTTTCCATAACTAGGAATACAGAGTAATAAGCAGTGTGCTGCTCTGTGTGTTAATAAGAGTTCCAACTTCAGAAATTGTTTTCTAATATTGTTTCAGAGGATATCATCAGTGTTTCCTCAGTTCCTGTCTTTAAAGTTAGCGAAACAAATCACCATGGTTGGCAATTGACAGGATGTAGTCCCAGAACTGATCATGATGGACAACTTCAAAATTAGTAGCAATGCAAAATGAAGATAATAAGACTTCAGTTTGTCTGCAGAGCCACAGTGACCACCCACACCTGAAGTTGAAGACAACTTCAAACTCACGTTGGAAAACAACTATTCTGGCCAGGATTGGTCATGCTATTCACACAAAGCATAGTGATCAGAACTAAATCTCTAGTGCAGTAACTACAAAGCACAAGAACTGAGAGATGAAGTGCATGGAAATCAAGAGACAAATATGAAATTAGACCTATTGCAAAACCTGAAAGTACAATTTCAAATGAAGCAAACATTTGGGGTTGTGGAGTTTAGCTTCTGCTTTTACCAAAGAAAATCCTAGAAAAAGAGATGGGATAAAAAGTACTGAATTCACATGGCTTGGAACTTGATCTGATTTCTTTTAAAAATAATGATTTCTGTGTGAAACCTTTTATTTTAAAATAAATTAAATAGATTTTCCTGTTTTCAAATATAACCAAAATTCCACTTGTGAGGAGGTTTCCATTTTCAGTGGGGAAAAACCCCCAAGAAAACGTAAATTTTAAGAAAACTGAATTAAC
Organism: Pyrgilauda ruficollis; assembly: GCF_017590135.1. Classification (NCBI taxonomy): domain Eukaryota; kingdom Metazoa; phylum Chordata; class Aves; order Passeriformes; family Passeridae; genus Pyrgilauda; species Pyrgilauda ruficollis. The sequence continues at coordinate 8,813,489 of NW_024516984.1, read as the reverse complement.
GTATTAGTTGCTTTAGCATCAGCAATTTATTGTGCTGTTGGGGAAAAAACAAAAAACACCCAGGCAGAAAGAAAGCCTCTGCAGTAGTGTCCTCCACATGACCTCTGGTTCTTCGGTGCAGCCCATCTGCAATTGCTCCTGCGGCCAAAAGCATCAGCCGGCGTGAGGAGGGTAGCCAGAGCCTTGCCTCTGCTTGCACCACAGAGGACACGTCAAGCGAGATGCTGACATAGCTCTGGGCACTAGCAGGCACCAGCTGCGTGGTCAGTGCTCAGAGGGTGAACTTGCCAGCTTTTTGGAGCTACAGCTGAAGCTAAAAGTACGTTGCCACCAGCACCCTGGGAGGGACGCTTCACCAAGGCATAGAAGCTTCATCCAGACAAGCTGGTGTTACTACAGGTCTCTCTTACCCAGACTTTAAAACTGTCTATTACAATCATCAGGAGCAGGAGTAGTGGAAGTTGTATGTCGGGATCAATCATGTAAGCTACATAGGATTTGACAACTTTGGGAAAGATTAAATTTAGATACATCAAGTTAAAACATAAGACTGCAACAAAATGAAGTAATTTCCAAATAATTTGCTTCTTCAGGTCCTCTGAAAATTTCCTGTAGAGAGGGTTTATTCATCTAGTCCCAGTTATTTTGAATATTTGCTGATCTTTTTTAAAAAAAATTGCATGCCGTGCTATTTAAACAGCAACCTTTAAGCTGTTTAAAGGAGGAGAGTGCAAAGCACTGGGTTAATCTGCTTACGGCCCATATGGCCAGATGTTCCAAGGACTGTGGAGGAGCACAGGTCACAGTTAACCCTCATTCAAATGGCTTTCTCAGCAAGAGGGCTTTATTCCTCTTGATGAATCAAACGGGATGGCATTTTTATCTTTGAAATTGAATTCAATATTCTGCTATCAAGAAGACAAATCAAGATGCAGCATGGTGTTCATGGGCACAGATTTGAGGTGGCAGAGAGTTGTCCAGTAAATTATTGCACTAATAAAAGTCAGGAGAATCTAGGCAAAAATGCATTATTGTAATCAAAAAATGGGGAGGAAAATAAATTTCTGCTTCTCTGTGGGAGAACAATGTATACAAAATTGAATTTTCTAATGTAATGAAAAGTGGCAGAAGGATGATAACTGAGGAAGAGTGCTATTATAAATAAAAATGGGAGCCTTTACAAGCTGATAAACGGAGCATAATGAGTAGCAGTTTTAGGCATCCGCTAATTTATGAATGCCGTTCAGTCTTTGCCCCAGCCAGCTCTTGGGACTTCCTTTTCTTCCTAATGGGTTTGACCCATTGTGTATCATTTTAGAAAACCACCTTCGTGTTTTTTTGTATAATCCTATTTCTGTTATTCTTCACAGGTCCAGTCAAAATATTGACTACAGTTTTTTTCCTTGTACAGAAGAAAACAGACTTGCTCTTTTCTGTGGTCTTTATTTTTTTATGTTAGTGATAGACATAGGCTATAAAACTAGTGTGTCATTAATTTAAAGATGGCATAACACTAATACTTCTGGTAGAGCCTTTTAAAAGGAGTAGAAAATCAATACAAAGCTGTAATTTCTCAACTAACTGGACTTCATAACATCCCGTATAAAACAGATGAATGTTTGAGTTTGCTGTTGCAGGAATGTGATGATTTCCAAGTCTCCCAGGGGAACAGAGATGACATTTTTGCTGCAGCTCAAGCTCTCTGGCCAAGTTAGGTGATACTGGCTTTTTGTGTGCAAAATTGCTTTTGTCGCTCGAATTGTCTGCATTTGAAAAGAAACATTTCAAGTGCGAGGTGAAACCGCTTTGTGTATTGCTCATCATTACAAAGTCCTCATAAATGGCTCTGGTGTATTGTTACAAAGTTCGTGGGGTTTATGGGGACTGCTGATAATTACTGTGGTGGCTAATTGGGTTCAAAAGGTTTATGAGTAAGCAATCATCTGTGGCCACAGGGATGGAGTGAGGTGAGAGCACAACCAGCAAACATTTTATCAATGCGTTAGCAATCAACAAAGTTCATTCTCAGTTTCTTTTATATGAGCAGTGTGGACACTCTACTGCTCATTTTAGGCTACTTGAAAAACTTTTATTCAAAATTTTAGACTCCTTTTAGATTCCTTTTTAGTGCTTGAATGGGTATTTTCTAATTGCTGACAAAGTGGCAATGAACACTGGTGAAGAGTTTTGTGAGGAAAAACATGCTTGGGATAGAAGTGGTGAAAAATCCCAGCAAAGGAAACCAGTATCACTAGATAATGAGGTTATATGAAAATAAAAAACCAGCAACTTTTGGAAACCAGGATCAGTAAAGCCAAGACATGGTGAGGAATTTTAACCGTTTAATACAGGATGGGTGTTGTGATAATGTCTCAAGACAAAGACATTTGTAAACTTTTAGATCTTTTAGTGGGGAAAATGCAATTAGGGTTAAATGTTTCCTCTTATTTTCTTGAATATACAAGGAAATGTAAAATAATCATGCCATGCAAAATTACCATAGAAAAAGAGTACTAGTTGCCATGTAGTTTTTATGTCATCTATCTACCACAAGAGCTCATTAGGAAAATTTGAAACAGAAGATTTTTCCATTGAAAAATACAGATTTATCAATAAAAATTCCACAACCATAATTTTAGCCTTAAAAAAATTCTGAAAAAATATATATTTAACAATAAATTTCTCTTTTTTAAAACTTTATGTCATAAATAAGAATTAGAATTAAATCAAAATGGCTTAATTTTGTCTAAATAAAACATTTCAAATGATACTGCTGTATTTATCAGCATGCAATTATTAAGTCACTATACATTAGTCAAAGGTATTTAGTACTTTGACCTTCCTATTGCTGAAATGGATAGATTTTTACAATTGTCTAAATCAGCAAATGCTCTCTAAAAACACTAAATGCAAGCAGTACAAACCATTGTGTGTTCACGATGCACTCAGCATTTTCATCATTAAAGATGTAATGAATTGCCTTAAAATCACAATAAAACGCTTCAGATTTTCAAGTGAAACAGATACAGATCTCATATGATCATACCTAGTTTAAAATTACTGTCATAGTGAGGCAACTCAAAATTTTACTTTTATTCTTCTTACTTCTCTCTTATTAACTAAATTTCTGTATGTAGCTCCTTTTTTTCCTTCTGAAAAAATGTGCTAGATGTTCATAATTAGTTCTATTGTAGCAAATTGAAGGTCAAGCAAAATGAACCATTTTGGTTTTTATATCCCTGCAATTGCTGTTGTAACCGGGAATGAAATTGTAGCCTTTTATATTCACATGCAGGATAAAATCCTTAAGAAATTCTGGGGTCTTTTGTAGCACTTTGGCTTTGCATTGTTACCAAAATATCCCTTCTCACTGGATTTTGATATAAAACTTTGCTTTCATGTGAGGTAATTACAACAGGCTTCGAATATCTTCAAATCCCTTCTCTAATGGTTTTGCTGTAAGTGCAGGGAGGGAGTACAGAGTGGTAAACTCTACCTAATGTGCCCTTTTCATGACGTAAACAACATTTACAGGGACATTTCCAAGACTGTGCACAAAGTGAACTTAGTTATTAAAAACTCATTATCTACATAATTTGCAGTACTTTGCATTTGGTGGAACAATATTTCCTATTTGTATTTTATTTCAAAGTGAGATCTACATGACATCATTCATGGTGTCATGACCTGGATGAATAATTGACTACAGTTCCAAAAAATATTGTCTTTCCTCCTTTCTTATTTTATTTTCTTTATGATCCTTCAGTCTTCAGTCATCAACCACAATCTGAGATAATACAATGAAACATTAAGCAAAACCTTTGGAACTACTAAGAACAGTGGAAAACGTAATGAAATCTGGGCAATAGCAGGATGAATGTCAGCACTCACTTTGATTTTTAATGTTTCATTAAATGTGTGTTCTTATTTTTGTTATTGCAACATGATACATTAATAAATGATCTGTAGAATTAACTATTGTATGATCACATGATAGTTAAATATCTGTTGCAGTTCGTTTGGGGTTGGGCACCCCGGGGAGTCTCCGGAGGGCCCCCGAGGCTGTGAGTTCTCTGGCAGCAGCAGGCAGGCAAGGAGACTCCACACGGCTTCTGAGGGTGCTGATTGATGAGGGTTTATTGGGGGTCCCATCCCTGGGAACAGCATGGTTACTGAGGGAGAAGGGGGAGGGGGAGAGCCTAGGGGAGGGAAGGGGCAAGAGGGGAGGAAGGCTAAGAGAGGGGAAAGGGCTAAGGGAGAGCCTGGTCTCACTAGCACAGCTTAAGAGGGGGATTGAAGTGGGCGCGGAATCAGACTTGGGCCGATGGGGTTACAGATACAGGATGGTTCAGGGCAGGACCACAGGCTTAGAATATATCATACATTTTGGGGGGGTGAGACAGAGCATACCATTTAAATAAAATGCAATACTGCAAATATCAACAGTGTCATCCTTACGGAAATATTTTTTAATTGTAGGAGTTCTTAGAGGCTGAAAAGAAGGTTATATCAACCCATGAGAAAAAAAAGTAAAAGCAACACAAAACTTTTTCACTCAATATCTTGTCCCTTTTTTTAACATGGTGCTGGTTGATCTAGCAAAAGATACCATCTCTCGCTGCAAATCCTGTGCCATGTATCTTTAGGCTGTCACAGCTACAGTGGCACCATTACTCTCATGTGTAATATATTAATGATTTCATGTCTGTAATTCCCGAGAACAAACTGCTGCAAGGCAATAAATGATTTAGTGGCATGGAATTGGGTGATGATGCTCCTTTTCTTGCCAGGAATCTAGAGCATTTACTGAGCAGAAGACTGACTGGCCTTAACCAGCTGGAGGAACCACTCCTTCCTGTAGTTTGCCTTCTCAGCAGTCAGAACTTTTTCCTCCCAAAGCATGTTGTGTGATACTTTGATTTTTTTTCTAGCTGAAAGATAATACAAAAAGTTACTGTTGCTAGAACCAAAGGGGAGGTTGGACTGAGAAATCTTGGTTTTGGATAAAATTGTGCAAACTCAGGAGATCTTTGGAGGAAGCAGATGTAAAGTTTGTAGCCTGAATCTCCTTTTAAGAGCTGGAGCACTCATGCAGCACACTGCCACTCTGCCCAACCTCCCCCAGTTTTTCCAGGCTTGCTTCTTGCTTTGCAGGGCAGTGATTTGTCAGCCCATTTGCTGGGTTAAGGGCACTGAATGCTCTCTAGGTGTAAGGGACATTACAGAGAGGTGTTTATCCACCTAAAATTCATTCAGCCAGAGTTCTCATGCATTTCTGTGACACCAGGCTGATGCATTGGTATCAAAGTGATTCCTTAGCAAATGAGGAATATCTGGGTTTTGAGCAGGAGTATTAACAAGTGCATGAATTGCATCCACAGGCTGCTTGTCATAGTATAGAACAAGCTTCTCAAGATAATTACACAAAATTTTCTCAGAGAACAATTCTAGAACAAATCCCTGCCTTTGGAATATAGCATGTTTTGCTGCATTTTCAGTTGTATAATCTGTGGAGATTTCATAGAGGAGTTTTCGTAGCAATCATGGACTGAACTTCTTGGGTCCTGACACAGGTTTTTGAGACAAACTAAAGAAAGCTACTTGTGATTTTCTTTACTGGGCCTAAAACCCTCAGAACCCATTCTTAACCATCCATATGACTTGAAACACATAATAGTTTCTTACTGACACTGGCTAATGGCAGCCACAGAGGAGTTCAGGTGCTGTAGTATAAAGACATAGTAAAAAATTAGTTACTGTGAGAAAACACAGTGTGAGAATTGGTTTGGTTTTTTTAGGGTGGAAGAAGCAAAACCAAAAAATTTGCTCAAACCAAATGCAGTAGAGATGGCACAGGTCCATAACTACCTTGTAGTAAGGATTGATTACTACTCTTTTGTTGAGTAGACTAATATAAGAGGACTGTTATTATCAGTTCAAAATCCACATTGCTATCATCATTCCCATACCTCATCTTGCTGCTATTGCTAATAAGAACATTTGAAGTAAATGACATGAAAAGTGTAATTATATTTAAATTAAAAGTGAAAAAGAGCATTAGAAAGTGAAGAATGGCAAAATTGATGATATGTTTGATCAAAGTGCTTTTTCTTAATGGAATACCAAGTTCTTGTTTTGCAGATTTGGTCTCCTTTTGATTAGTTTAGATCCCCATAGCTCCTAAGACTTTGACAGGGATTCACATACAGCAAGACAATGAATACGGTAAAGCTCAGACCATTCACAAAGTGGTGGTTGGAGGCTGACTTCAAGCTGAATGTTTGTACTTTGAGCTTCATTCCTGACTTAGGTAGTCATTGTCCCAGATCTCCTACTTTCTCCCCTTGCCTTATTTATCTAGAACGTATTCTGTCAGGCACTTCCTTCCCACACATTTTCTGCCTGTAGACAAAACCTCCCTGTTTCTGAAGGTATGCTAGCCCTCACCTGTGAATGGACAGATTTTAATGTGAAATTGGAAAACTACTACATTTATAGACCCTGCACTAGATCTTGACTTCATTCCACAGTTATATCTGTCAAGTCCTATGACAGAAGTCCTTCAGAGACTAATTTCTATTCTATTTTTCAAACCCTTTAGCCAATCAGTGACAAAAGAAGAAGAAACATTTGTTTTTGAACTATAAAGGAAACTCATGATTGTTGTAGCTTGGGCAAAATTCCAATGTCTATATTATTAGACAATTTAGATCAAACTGAGTTCCTATGTTGTAATTGAGGCTTTCACTGATGTAGCACTATTACGTACTGCAAAGTTCACATTATATGTCTCAGAAGGATGCAGAGCACTGTAGAGCACTGTATTTTATGGGGAGGGGTTATGACACAGAAGGGTTTTGCATGCTAATGTAGTTCTGCTTAAACTGGCCTCTCTAACTTCTGGTAAATTTGTAGGAAAAAAAGGAAGAAAAAAACTTTGTGCCAATTTTTTTTTTTTGTTTTTTTTCAAAAAAAAAAAAAAAAAAAAAAAAGAAGACTTTTAAAATTAAAGCAGAATTTGTAATTAACTTTTTTTTAATTTTGGTGGTGAAAAATAGAAATACCTATACAAAATACTGAATACAAAATTCAGTTCTAGATCAGGTTTGTGGGTAGTTCATATTTTTTCAGATTTGATAATTTTCAAAAGCTCAGCTTTACATTTGGTATTTGATCATCCTAGAATAATATTTCAACTTGAACCACTCCTGTTCAGAATTAAAAATACTTTTGAAGCTCATTGTTTACAATTTCTTACTTAGTGGAAACTAAAGAAACGTATACATAACAGACTTATTCAGAAAAGCTAATAGTTAAAAGGTTAAATAAGGCATTAGGTAAATATTAGGTAAATATGGGCAAAGAAATCATAACAAAAATAATTGCTCCTGATCTTGATTTTTAAATTATTTCTTCCTCTGATCTTTCTACTAGTAAAATGCTGGTATAGGATGAATATATTTTCTTTAACTCTATATGTAGTATATATAAAAATCATGAAGAAAATATTAAACAAACTATGCAAGAGGATAATTTATGGGACCTGTAGTTAGGTCACACTTTTGTGTCTGTTATAATTACCCACAGACCTTGGGAGTCCTGGAGAGCAGCCAGCATACTGGGATGCACTCTTGTACACACGTACAGTAATAAACATGTTCTTGGCACTAATTGCCCGTCCTTCCCCAGCAATTAAGGGACAGTTTTCTAGGGTTTATCCATATGTTCACCAGCGTAGCATTGCTCTTGCTGTGCTCCTCTAGCCTCTGTCCTAATGCTTCATGGAGGGCCTATCAGAATACCACCATTTGACCAAGCTGTGATTTTTGGGCATCTCAGCTCACTCCCCCTGGCTACGGAGTGGAAGCCTGCCTACAGGAATCCCATACGTTGTTTATTATCTGGAGAACGTCCAGGCAACGCTGCTAATGCCTGCTGTTATTATTACCATAAATATCCCATGAAGCTGGGTCACATCCTTAAAAAAGAGGATGTACTGGAATGGAAAAATGGTCTGCTGCATGTAAGAAAGGAGAAGGAGGCTGTGTGCTGATGCCCCTAAGTTTGCTTTTAGCAGGACCCTGGAAGTGGTCAATCTTCCCCACATATTGAGGAATTCCAAGGTGCCTCTAAGCTGTGGCATCTGCATCCCTCCATGGGACTGAAGTGCCCTTGGTTAGGAGTAATGAACAGCAGTTTGGAGGTGTGATTTGTTGGATTCAATTTTGTGGTACCGAAACAAGCATCCAGGAGAGAGCGTTGCTCATGCTGAAGCAATCTGAGGTCAGGCTGTGGTCACCAACTCATTACTTCAGTAGTACACACCCTGTCATAAGATTGCTGTCTCACCAGCCTGCCACCAGATTGCATGGAAGGAGAGCTAAATTTACACAAAATTGATTAAATTCTTGAGTCTGGTTAAATTTAGGTCTTCCTTCTCAGCTCCAGACTTTCTCAGTAAGATTAAGAAGTAAAGGGGATTACTGTTTTCCAGAGATATGCTGTATGTTCAGCAAATGCATTCCTGTCACCTCTTTGAGAACAGCACATTATAAGAGTAGAAGAAACCTCTTTGTTCTTTTTTTTCTTTTGGCTGGGCAATAGCCTTTACATAAGGCAGAGGTATGGGCATCCTTTCCCAGTTTTCATCATGGCAGAAAACGCATGTACTCTCTCTGTTAATACATCTTCTTTGGAAAGTGAGATATAATTTCTGGGGAACAAAAATTTTAAGCTAATGAGTGAAGCAATCCACTTAATAATTTAATGAAATATATTTAAAACAATTTCTCATTTTGAAATCTGCTGATCTCTGCTGTTTAATCACTTAAACATGTTTTGAGTTCCCTTTGTTATGCTTTGCCTATTAAATTATGTTTATTTCTTATTGTACTAGAAAGCTAATGATTCATAAATTTAAAATAATAGTGCTTTAGAGATTGCACTTGTTTTTTATTTTCATTTATTTTGAATTACAAAGGGGAATACATTGCTTCTGCCTTTCCCCTGTAACCTGTAACAACCCTTTCTCCTCATGGTATGCCACCATGAGAAAATACTGCAGAACTTCTTATCATAGCCATATCAAATACAGATTGTGAATTTAAGCAGGCAGGTTGTAACCCATGAAAAGATTCGACATGAAAGAATTTACATATATTAAATCCATGATTCACATTGCTCCCAGCAGAAAGTCCCATTCAGTACACCAGTCAGGAAAGGCTAATACCTCACACTGTCAGAGCCTCAGGAAACTGCTATATTTAGATACCTAAATTATAGAATGCATCTATTAGCATGAACTTTATTATCATTATGATTAATGATAAAAGTTTAAACTGCTGAAGAATTTAACTTATTCATCAGGAACAGTTTTCCCAGCTCCAGCAATGGGATATATGAACAAACTTGACTATGTAACATCCTGTGTCGTGACATGATATTTATAATATAATTATAATGCTAGAGCCTACACAGCAGTGAAATAAGTTATTCCCCTTTCATGCTTACCAAAGGCACTCCTTACACCTCACTCATCAGGACGTAGAACAGTGATTAGATTGCTTTTTTTGCTGCAAACGGCTTTTCTGACTGCAAAGTTTTTGAGCAGATGTGATTTTACTGCTACATGTCCCTTGCATCTCTCACCACAGGACCCAATCCTGTCAGAGGCCTTGAGGTGTTACCACAAAACAAAATGGCTCATCAGTTTTTTATGTCATTTATCAGGGCCTATATATCCATTTCTTACTTCAGCTCTGTGTGTTCCTGGTACATTTTCCAAAATCAAAAAGGAAATTTTGCAGTGTCATGTAGGAGTTATAAGGAAATGAGTTTTATCCTTGTGGTATGTGATTCTGAGCCAGAAATTAGTGATTTGACCTATTGTTATCATGACATTTGAAAAAAGACTCCTTGAAAGTTTGCAGGGTCTGCTAGTTACCCTGCCAGAGATTTGTCCACATCATTATTGAATTGCCAGAAGCCTAACAAAAAAATGTCTTTTCATTTAAGCAACATTTATCAGCTGGAGCTTGGTCACTGCCCCAGGCTCTAACAGCTATGAGAAATTCACGTTTAATCATGAGCATTATGCAGTATGAAAACAGAATGTATTTTTAAAGTTAACTGTATGTTGCTCTGAGGAGTGGGGAGTGTCCTGCAAAAGCCTGTCCTGATGTGCTCCTGCAACCCTGATATTTGTGTCCCACTGACAGAAAAACTTCTAGATGAGAAGTTTAGAGCCTTTATCCCTTAAATGCCCATCTAAAGAAAAGAGTGTCTTTAATCCAGAAACATCCCCTATAAGGCCTGCAGGATATCTATAAGGAAAACATCACTCCGTCCAGGTTGCAGGCTGCACTGGAAGAGAGAAACCTTTCCTGGGGATCCCCTGTCCACCAGAATTAGGATTGTTTTAGCACTGAATATCTGCAAGAAAGTACAGCCCTATTGCTCTTTTCTGTCTGCTATACAGGAAGACCAGTGGAGGTCCTAAGCAGAATTAAGTTGTCAGTGCTCTCACCACAGAACTCTTCTTGGAAATAAAAAATGTTCTTTCATTGTAGTCCTCAAGATAACTGTTTTGATCACCAGAAAGGACACGGTATGGTTCTAGATTGGCACCTTGGAAACATTCAAACTTTGAATTCTGAAAAGCTTTCTTTTAATACGAAATGCACAGGTGTATGAAGGCACAAGAAGTCTCCAGAGACAGGCTGTAGAAGGCAGAAGGCTGTTGGTGGATGCCAAGGGGTAGCCTATGCAGTCTAGACACAGCCTGTCTTGGTGTGTCCTGATGGTCAGGGTCTTCTAGAGGCAGATACAGTAGGTCTGCCCATGCACGGTGGACACACTTAATCTCATCCTAAACTTAATCCAAAAATTATGAAGAGTCAATACAGCAGAGAAAGCCACCAAGACACACAATATGTACACCTGGCTGTCAGCCTCTGGAAAGTTGTGTTCAATTCATATCCAGAGGGCACCCAACTCCACTATTCTCCATTCCCCTCAATTTTTATCTATTTTTTCCTATTGATAGGAATATTACATAGTTTTAACCAAAGTTTTGTGCTCTTCTGAGACCATGGATGCTCAAGGGGTTTTATGAGAAAGTGACATTTATTTCCTGGTCTGGTTTGGATTAACAGTATGTAACCTTGGTATTCCAGTAACGTGATTGAAGTGATTGTCCACTGGAACCATTGCACATTAAACCATTTCCAGGAGGTGGCATTCCCAAATAAACACCATATGAAGATGTGTATTCCCTCTGCCTTAGTTTCAGCCATTAATAATAGTTTAGAGGTTCTTGTCAGGGCACCTCAAGTGCAGCAGGGCAGGGCCTGGCAGCTCATCACAAGGAGCAGGGAGGCACAGGGCAGCCCCAGACATCGGGCACCTCCCCAGGCATTAGGACAAGGCCATGCTGGGCTGTGGCACCACGGGGGCCTGGCTCAGCTGAGCCCATGGCAGCTGGTGGCCCCAGCAGGCTGACATGGGATCCTGTGCCCCGAGCAGAGTGGAGAGAGCCCTGCCAGGAGCATCCCCCATGGGCAGGGTGCTCCTGGGGAGGCTGGGAAGGGATGAGCAAGGCTGACAGTGCCTCATGGCACTGTTTCGTTCAGCCTCTCTGATGAGGAAGAAAGTATGAAACCAGCAGAATTGAAGTAAGCAGAGAAGTTTTTATGTGAAACTTAAGATGCAAGAAGACAAAAGCAATGCACATCTTTCGCACTTCCAGAAGTTAAGAAATCTGTATCAAGTTGTACTTTGCACATATTCATGAATACTGAGCAGACACACCACTGGTTGTGTGGAAGAGAAAATAAACTGTCTGCATTCCTTTCTAGATCTGCCCAAAGCCTACCTCAGGACTGCTGCAGCAGTAGGAAATTCTTCAGATTTTTCTGTGAAAAAATTGTCTGTCAAGAACCAATCAATGAAATTGTAAGCAGAAAAACATGGCATGTTGATGCACACATGAAAAATTAATGAAGCAAGCCTCAGCTGCCTTGGGTGCCATGATGGCATCTACACCTAGGGACAAGGATGTAAGATGCTTTAACAACAGGAGCTCCAGAAGCAGATTTCACTCTTTGCTAGCACAGACAATGATTAAAGATGCAGGACAGTTACACTTTCAGGCCATCTTTGCTTGACTGATATGGAAGCAAAGGGCTGGCAAGGAAAAGCTCATTTCCTCTTTTCCTTTCACCTTACCTTATGGGCTTGTGCAGAACTAAGGAATGACAATAATTTTCAGAGAATTCACATCAGAATATTTCCCACATTGAAACCCATTTTTGGTCAGGGGCTGAGTTTGTAAAATATTAGGCAATAATAATCTGAAAATTTTCATTCAATTTTATTTTTACCAGCTTGTTAATGACTCAAATCATACCTGTCCTTTTTTACTCATCAAGACAGTGGTAATACTGTAGCATTGGTATCACCAAAATGCTTTGCAGAGGAAGTCATTGACACCTTAGTTTTACACACAAGGTACTGGAAAAGAAAAAAATGAGGCTTCCTGAGAGTTTAAAGTTTTGAAACAAAACCCTGGACTGTTTCATTTCAAAATCAGATCAAGTACTTTGATTCAGATTCTGGGTGGTATAAAATGCCAGCATCTCATCTTGTCCCACAATATTCAACTCAACACTCTCATAATATCTTTATTCAGGAGAAGACCAGAAAAGCATAATCCGGCCATTTTTTATGTCCTTGTAGCAGCTAACTATCACCATGTCAGGGAATGGTTTGCAGTGAAAAACATCACATGCTAAAGAAAGTCCTGAACCTCGGTCTTTTTCTCTCCAACAAATGGCAGAGCTGCCAAGCTTCCAGCCTGGGTTTATTTTATCAACATTTCCAATTTCCCTTCAGTCAAAATAAGACTGTGGGACCATCTGAGCAGATAATTATGTAACTGTGAAAGTTCAGAGCATGCTGAACAAAACAAAATATGTTTTCCCTCATTTATGCAGACTAAACATATTGTCAAGGTTTTGAAGCAGTCAGTCCAAAATTTTCACAAAACACTGCAGTTTCCCAAGCAGCCTGTTAGTAAAAGAATTGCACCAAAATGTTATCCTTTCTATAAATGCTCATCTGAGGGAACACTTAGCTGAATACTTCCAGTGCTTAATTAATTGCAGACATGTGAAAAATAACTTTGCATACTCCAGTTGAATACTTGCCAGCTGAAGCATCCTGAAATCACTGGTGAGCTTCTCATAATTATAACAATTTAAAAATAATTATGGATCTGAGATACCAGCTTTGGATCCTTTGGCTTTCCTTCTTTTCACACAGAGAACTGCATTCAGTTGCCTCAATGCAGATAGCCAGTATGATTTGAGATGCCCTGGTGGGGTATCCAGGGCATCTGCAGGAGTCTTGCAGATGTGACATTAGAGCAATAGAAGATCCGTGCCCTTGTGGAGCAGTAGCTGGAGGCCAGTCAGGGTCCAGAAGGGCATCCTAAGTGACACTGGCTGCCTGTGTTTAGGTCAGTGATCATGCTCTGACTGTCACATTTCCAAGCTGCTTGTTACAGTTGTGAGGGTTATAAGCCAGTGAAAGCTGACACTTGCATTTATTTGACTGGCATCAAAAGCTTTATCTTTACATTGAATATCTGGAGATGTTTGGTAATTCCTGCTGCTGAAAGCAACTGTTTCAGGATTGATAGACCGAAAAGCTGACCTTTCTAGAAAGTTTTCTGTAACTATTCATGTGGTATATTCATCACATACTTGCATCTAAATCCTTAGTTTTAAATGAGAGATCAGTCTTACAGATGTATTTCTGAATCAGAAATTAATGTAAATGGGTTTCAGATCCCATCCTACTGAGATATTTTTCTGAACTGCGTTTTAAATGTTCATGTGCTATATGTTTCATGGCCAAGAAAAAGCCCTCTCTTCTGAATTCCAGGACTCATAAGATCTCTTAACTGCAAGGGCAAGATGAAAGTACTTGTACCTCTGAAAATCCGTGTGTTTTATGGGGGACTGAGAATAAGCTTCTCCACTTTCAGGTTCTAATATACTATATTGTGTGGACACTCCTGACTTCAAACCATCAGCTTTTCAGATGGCTATTGGCTTTTAAAGTTTCCAGTGAAAACTGTTTCAATGTAAAAGAACAAGAATATCCATGATAGGTTTAAAAACACACTGACCTCCATCTTCTCTTGACCCTCTGGCATTCTGCTGAAATAAGTATGGTGAGGATGGAGATATTCACATTATAAAGAAAATTAGTTTTTACTTTGCAGCTGTTGCTTACAGCTGACTTTTAGCCCAAGAACATTTTGATGTGTGGGGTGGAGAGGAGAATCATGAGAGGGGGTCAGGATCCATTTCCTGTTGCTTGTTCTGATAAATGCATCATGAGAACATGCAAATGTGCTCATGCTTTAATCAAAACTGAAATGAATGTTCAGTCAATGACCAATTCTCTGCTGTACTTCTTTTCCTTGATGACTTCTGTAATATTCTGAATGTTATGCCCTGCTGCATGTCAGAATCCATCTCATGTTTACTAGTCAAGAGGCCAGTAAACTACCCTGAACTTCATTCACAGGTGGAGCATGCTACTCAGCTGAGTAGCTACAGAATTTTTGGCTTCAGCATGTCTCATTCAATGCACATACATCACACTAAAATTTTTTCTTCCAAATTTCAGCAATCCAGAGAGCCTCTGCTCATAAGTTAAAAAAAAAAAAAGTTAATTTTAAATCAAATTTTATTATACTGATATAGGCTCAGAGAAGAGTAGAGCTTGTTAATTCTATTTTTCTTCTCAAGTAGCTAATATAAAATGGCATGGTGTTACCATCAATATAACTGATAATCATTATTCTTAATGCAGCAAAATTGGCCTCATTTTAAACACTCATGGGCTTTGCCTTCAATAAAGAAGTAAGATAATAGTGATATTCTTTAAAGGATGTTTGGGAAATTCAATTAATATGGGGGTAATCTTTTTAAGGGTAAAATGTACCACATATTCAGCTCAAGGCCTTCAGTCACAGGGCTCTAATGAACTGCCATTAGCACTTCTCTAAGAGAGTCTCTTTTATCTCCTAGAAGAGGATATAGATTTGGCACTAAGCCAAGCATGGTAGAACTGTAAATATCAATACAGTCATTTGGATATTTTGAATACTTTTTTTTTTATTTAGTAACTGTAGACTTTCAATTTCATGTTTGAAATTATTAAAGTGAAAAACTTCAGTAATTCATCTTGAATGAAAGGGACACTTTCTTCAGCTTGGAAAGATGTACCTCTTTGTATATTTTTTATTATTTTAAATTGCATCTTCCACATACAAAACCAACATTCCATTAGAAAATGTCAGGAATAAAGTTTTCAAGAAATGAAACCCTATTTTTTGTATTTATTTAATGATATTTCACAAGTCTTGTTGCCATATTACCTGGCAAATAAGAAAACTGGGAAATGTATTTAGGCACAGAAGTATTTAGATAAATATTTTGTGATATTTTTTAAAAATGTGAACAAGTTATGTCTCCAACTTGGAATTCCACTTATAACAGATATCTTTTCAACTCAGAGATTCATCTGCTATTATCTGCTTCTTTGTGCACCTACACCCAGGGCACTTAGTCTACCCCAACTATAAGATGAAGCAGCTTTAGAAAAAAAAGAAGACAAATATTTTTTATCAAAATAGATTAGAGATAATCTGAGAGTGAATTTCAGACTCTGAAGCATTCAAGTTAACAAGGTCTTTTTGTTCCTGTTAATTAATGCATTGTTCTCTTTATGCTCATTGTTCTAAGGCATTATTCTCAGTAGATAATCAGGCACAGAAGAACACCTTTACCTTCATATTTTACAAATCACATTAAGCAGAGAAAAATACACTTAAGGTCTGTCGGTAAGGATTTAGGCAATACTGTCAACCTTTGACTTGTCTAGCACTGGCTGCTCCACAATGGGTTTGGGTTTTTTTATTGCTGGCACTTGATTAGTGCAGACCTCCTAATCTCACAGTATTTTATAAGAGAAAGAGGAGATTTAAAGCTTAAGGGTTTCAGTAGTTACCAAATGTAAGTAATGCTGGACGTATAACAAAACAGCATGCAGACCTCCATCTGCCTGCCCTTTCTATGGATCTGTTTACCAAGAGGATCTTACATATTTATTATTTTAAACAGTGTGAATTATACCTCAGAACTGATGCCAAGCCATGATAATTCCCTTGAAATAACAAGTGACAAAACTGCTTAGGGTGAATCACTTATTTTTATCTAGAAATATTGTCTGTAGCTGAAAAACATCAGGAAAAATTTTTTCTCTCTCCTAGTCTTTCCTCTCCAGAAAAATTTCACTTTAATATTATCACTAATACTAATTGCTTTTCACCTCTGTGCTTTTAAATGAATCATAATCTCTGTTAATAGGACAGACTGAATATATTTGGTTGCCCAGCAGCTGGTGTTAGCAGAGACGCTTGGAGAATTTCTGGGGACACTCACCAGGAGAGATCAGAGATGGAGCCAGCACAGCCCCCAGAGCAGGCTGCACTGGGAGAAAACATGACCAGGCAACATGGTGCAGCTGCTCCTAGGTGTTCCCGTGGCTTTTTGGCCCTACCAGTCGTCTGCAAAAAAAAAAAAAAAAAAAAAAAAAAATGCCAAAGAGCAGATGTGACCAGATGAATGCCGCTCTGAAATAAGGAAAAGTAACTTACTGGTAGCTTAGTTTTGCTGACATTAATCCAAGAACCAACTACTACAGTGGAAAGTATGAGCATGCTAAAATTGCAAGGGGGGCAAAAAAAAGATTTTTACATCAGAATTAATTAATTTCTAGCAAATCCATAGATTATTCTTTTTCCACACATAACTGCTATCCGTGTTTTTCCAATACCTTAATACATAAAAAAGTGATGCCTATGAAGTATTTCTACTGCTTTTCTTTACCCCCAATTCTGCTGCTTCTTTTTAGGTAACAAAAAACCCAAATATTTTGGGTTTTTTAACAAGCCCAAACTGTAAAATTTGCTAAACCTGGTTAAAGTTAGCCAGAACGCAATGCATGCTTCAACTGACTCTCATCTTGGCCATCCTGACGGTATAATGTAAGCTTATTAAAGTATGGCAAGAAAATATTTTCTGTCTTATAAACTGTTGAATTTGAATTTCAAATCTGAGAATTAAAAATCAGAAGAGATGTTGTTCTTCCATTAAAGCTATCCTGCAAACTTTTGCCTATCAGATTTTCATCACAGTTTCACAGATTTTCATCACAGTGAAGCAAGCACTTCAAATACAGATTTTACAGGATCCCTGTCACTTGACTGATTTAACCTCTGAAGAATCACAAGTTCCTCCAAAGACATTGCTTCACTGATCAGCATAATTTTCTGTCTTGCCTCATTCACTCTTCAGTAACTGTTGCTCTAAGGGGATAAATTCTTGTTGGGAAATATTCATCACTTTAGAGTTCATCTGTCCAGGCTTCAGAGACACAGTGTAATGCCACAGATCTTCCCAAGCAATGAGATACTGGTCCTGTCCTAAAAAACACTGAGTACCTTTCTACAGTCATATATAAGCAAATTAATGATCTGAAATAAATCTTGCATGCATTCACTGTCATTATCAGTAATTTTAGAATCAGTTTCTAAGCCTGCACTGGGTGACGCCAAACATCACCTTATCTGTCCTTATCACAAAGAGGACCAAAGCACAGATGAGCAGGAGCCAGCTCCTGGGCATGCTCTTGCATAGCCATACAGAAGCTGGGATTTTGGAAAAAATTCCACCTGTAGCTCAGAGGAGGGATAGTTTCTGTCTCGTTAACAATAAGCCTGTTCCCTTGTAAGTACCGTGGAAAAGAGATTACTTGTTTTATCAAACAATTTCTTGTTTGCTTGCAGTTGGACTAACAGTCTGTGTCATCCTAGTAACAAAACAAATGCAATGTTAAGATGGAATTGCTCACTGTTCCGAGCCATCCATTCCTTTCTTTTGGAAGGTGGGTTATGTGTTATAAAAGGAAGCCACTTTTAATAGAACTGCCCAACCAGAGATAGAAAAAAATTACTCACTTTTTCTTTGTAACTGATACTGAAAAACAGAAGACAGACATAGGTGATTTCTGCATCTGGAATGGTTCAAGGGCACTTCTCTTTATTCTTCCCATTCCATATTGTACAAAGTCAAATGCTTCTTGTGTCTATTAAGAGGGCTATTGAGTGCAGAAAGTAGGAAATCAGACAAATACAAGGAAGACATTTAAAATGCTTTTGTCAGTCCCTTTCTGCACACCTTTTCTTCCCTCCCTGTCCTTCTCCTCCCCTATCCCAACAATTTTGTATATTATTTTCGTCCAAGAGTTTTACATCTTAACCTCCTCTGTTTTCTGACTGTATTTTTCATTATAGAAAACAGAAATCACGGAATCACAGAATGGGTCAGGTTGGAAGGGACCACAGGGGGTGATCTGGTCCAACCTCTCTGCTCAAGCAGGGTCATCCTAGAGCACATGGAATGGGATTGCATCCAAATAGTTCTTGAAAATTTCCAGTGAGGGAGACTGTACAGCTTCTCTGGGCAACCTGTTCCGGTGCCTGGTCACCCAGACAGTAAAGAAGTTCTTTCTCTCATTGAGGTGGAACTTCCTGTGCTTCAGTTTCTGCCCATTGCCTCATGTCCTGCTGCTTGGCACCACTGAGCAGAGCCTGGCTCTAGGCTCTTGACACTCTTCCTCCAGATATTTATACACATTTATGAGGCTCCCTCTTGGTTGTCTCTTCTCAAGGTTGAACAAGCCATCTCTCCCAGGCTGCCCTCATCAGAGAGATGTTCCAGTCCCTTAATTATCTTTGTAGCCCTCCGCTGGACCAGCTCTGGGAGCTCTCTTGTACTGAGGAGCCCAGAACTGGACATGTACCTCATTATCTTGCTTAAGCACTGTTCCTAATGCCTGAGAGGCATTTTGTTCTCCCCGCCTTTCCCCAGATATAGAAGTGAGTACTTGAGTGTCTGGTTTTGAAAATTCATATACGTTAACTGAGCAATATCATTTATACTCATGTAAGAAGACAAGGTAAAAGAAATGAGCTTTCTATTTTAGGTTTTAGGTGTCTGATATTCTTATTTAAATGTCAGACTGTGCCAGTCCTATTTTCTGTAAAGATGAGCTGTAGCCATATTATCCATTCTACCTGAGAAGTGTTGTCAGCTGTGTTCTGCACCCTTGTAAACGAAATCTTTGGTTTCAGTGAGGAGATACCTCAAAGATGAAGGCTGTGACCTTCACATGGTTCTGCATTGCACAGAGAACAATGTAAAGCACAGCAACCAAGCTTGACATATTTGCAGTGGCTGGCAGTGATGCTGAGGAAAACATGTGTCTGCACCCTGCTTTACCTGGCATCCTTCAGTGCTGTAGCTTCTTTGGGAGGTATCAGGCATTTCCATAGTCAGAGCCTGTGAGGAATGAAGGATTGAACGCTGAAGGTGGACTGTTAATCATAGGCAAGGCAGTTAGGTCTGTCAAAAACTTGCATGGATTTAACTAAACAGCTTTTTGGATTAAGCCTGGAGCATATCAAGTATGTTTTTCCTCACAGGTTTTCACTGTTTCAAGTAAAGCAATTTTAATCTTAAATCTAAGCAGTGAAAGTTTGTTTTTACAGGAGACTGCATCTGCTATTGATCTATCATATTCATTGTTTTTAAAATTCCCTCTGCTTTCAGCTCAAATATTTGATTTCTACATGGCATCTTGTATTTCCTTTCCTTGCCATAATCTTGTGCTGCATCACCACCAGACTGAATCTTAAGTATTCATTAGTTCTGGGAAAGCTATTACCTAGTCAATGACATACACATTTCTTTATCTAATGGACTGAAAAACAATTACATTTCTGATGTCCTTTATTTTTGCTGGTTTTCATTTAAGAAGTAGGGATCAGATTTTAAAAGAGAAAACTAAATGGAAGTTTCATTTATCTCAGTTCAAGTTTTATGTTAGTCAAATTGCTGTACTAAAAACCAGGTTCAGCATTTCAATATCATGAAAAGGCTCTAACGTCTCAACAAACCATTTATTTTCTTTATTCTTATGCCAAATTTCCCAGACAGATCCATAAGGACTGTGTATCAGAGGAAAATTAAATAAAAATTAAAATTAAATAATTACTTTAAATTAATGTTAAAATAAATAAATATTTAAATTAAATATTTCTTGTGCTTGTTACCCTAGGCATAAAGCTCTAATCTTATGCATAATTTCATAATGTATAAATTATATGTCCTCTCATTTTCACATTGTTTCATTTTATGAAGAGTTTGGATTAGTTCTATCAATCCTCATTGCAATGCTAAATACAAAAATTAGGTACTATAAAATCTTGTGCAATGAATATAAGCCCTCTTCCTCAATCTGTCAGTTGAAACTTAAATGTTTGAATCCATTTACCATTCTGATCATACTATAACTTTCCCAGCGAAAATATATTATGGCAGCTCCTTAGTAACTAGTGCATCACAGTGTTGATGCCTCTGCTTAGATGCCTCTGCTTTTCCATGGAAATATTTTGGGGTTTTTTAACAAGACAAAAGAGCACCTTGCTCACTCCCTTGCTCTTAGCTGCAGGGTGGGTTGGTGAGTATTTATCTTAAGAAATTTCTTAAGCTTATCTTAAGACAAACCAGCCATTTAGAGATAAGAATATAGCACTTATGAATTTCATACTTAAATCCAGAGTTGCTGGGTTTCTTCCATGCACAAGTTGAGAAATAAAAGAAACAGAAATTAGAAAGGGGAAAGGGTCTCAAGGTGCTGCTAGAACTGAACATGACAATTCTCTCTGACCCTGCTAGAATCTGTTGGCTTCTCCATTTAGATACATGGGTACATCATCTTCCTAACCAGAGGGCAAGAGCTGGACATTTGAGATGCTGTGAAGCTCAAGGGCTTTGCTCCTTCCCTCCCTTTCCACCTGTGTTGCTGCTAATCTTAGGAAGAGGTGAGGAGGAGAGAGGATGCAAAGTACCCCAGGAAGAAAAGCTGCAGACAACTTAGTTTGCTTATTTTCAAATAGCAGCATTTGGAAAGTAGCAGTCTTACAGCTTTGCCTAGTGTTACGCAGTGTGTCTTTAAACACAGGGCTTTCAACTCAAGTGCCAATTTCCCCTTTGTGCCTTTTGATTTTAGGGAGCCTTTGAGCTCTCAATAAGCATTTCTTTTACTTCTAGGCAATGGGCTGTTACATATGGGAACAATTTTATTTTAGTGATTTTTATTACTACTTTAAGGTTATATGAAGATATCTTCAGTTCTGTTGCAGTTTTAGGATCTTTTTTTTTTTGTGAGAAGTCCATTAAAGCTCCATATTAAAGCATTTATTAAGGTGATTTAAAGGTAATGAGAAACTGACTTTAGCTAGAAAATCAGAAGTAATGTCTTCTGGAAAATGTAAAAGGGATTAAAATGGTCCTTGTAATGAATAACCAAATAG
Source organism: Pyrgilauda ruficollis (assembly GCF_017590135.1). Taxonomy (NCBI): domain Eukaryota; kingdom Metazoa; phylum Chordata; class Aves; order Passeriformes; family Passeridae; genus Pyrgilauda; species Pyrgilauda ruficollis. The sequence continues at coordinate 8,791,975 of NW_024516984.1, read as the reverse complement.
AGAGATCAAGAACCTTTTAAAATGTGGTATGTTTATCAAAATCTATTTATTTTCAAGGGGACAAAGGGAGATTTTCCAGTATTTAAATAGTTAAAAATTCTGGAGCAAATGCTTTTCCCTATGGCAGAAACATTGTCACATTTACTTCAGCTCAGTTATTCCTGTGAGGATTAATTTATTTGTAATGCAGAAAGCGTTGTTGGTAGAATAATTAGCTTTTCAGGGAACATAGCTTAGACCTCTTTGGAGCCTATGTAATTAGAACTGAGGAAATAGGTTCATCACTGCTGCTGCTATTTCATTACTGGGTAATCATTTATATCTAAACACGCTGCTCTTCGGAGAATGACTGTCTGTGGTCAGATATGCTAATTTGCATCTCATTTGCATTCCAGTGTGTTTAGCAGCATACTTTTAAGCTGGTCAAGTAAGTATAGTGGGATTTTTAATTCCATTGTGTTACTGAGACATTGGTTTGGTTTACAACATTTGGGGTTTAATAAGCACCCCAAACCATTTTGTCAGATTCTAAAAAGAGATCACATGGGGCAGATATTTTCTAGGGTTTGTATATCAGTGGAGAGGCTTTGAAGTGGAAAGGAAAGTAGAAAAAGAGTTTAGGTCCCTCCAGGTACTTCTTTAAGTTGTGTATTTTTTAAGTAATGTAGGACTTCAGTGACAAATATCTACCTAAATCCAGTGGCAGGCGGGGTTTTTTTGGCTTTGGCCATATGCTGTAAGTGACAACTAATATCCACTCCTAGAAATAAAAGACAGCACTTCCTGAGATAGCTACAAACCTGAGGTTTATGGTCTTTGCTACTGCTTTGGAGGATGTGAGTAGTTTAAAGAGACTGAAAGGGGAGTTTGCACTTTGTTTAGAACCTTTTATTCATACACTGAGGTCTTTTACTACAGGATGTTCTCTTCTTTGCCTGTAATATTGTATATCTCCTGTGGCTCTGGTATTACATAAATAGAATTTAGTATTCATGATCCTTAGAACCCTTCATCTTGGCTAAAATAGCCAGCTTCACTGAATAAAAAAATTAACTTCATACTGAAAAATGCAACACAAACTTTGGAAGGTACTAGGTGTAAGAACCTTAATACCATTGCAAGAGGCAAAATTTGGAAAGGTTTGCTTTTTTTGCTGTTCTTCACTATAGTGCAGCAGCATTTGGCTTCGTGAAACTGTTTTCATGTACTTCTAAGCACACCCAGGAAGAAGGTAGCAGTACCTTCTTCATAAAATTGCTGATTCTCTTTTGAGAAAGACAGGGACTAATAGCAATTTTTAATATCTGGCTACTCAGCAATATGTCCTGTGGCAACAGTGGGGTCAACTTTCACCAGAACTTCTGCCACACCAGACTCAGACTCGTTGATCCCACTGAAAGTTTCCCATTTCCCTAGTAGTGCTTTCTCACCTTCAAGAACGCCTGCCACAGAGCAAAAGGGCAGCTGATAACAGGAGGAAAACAAGGGACAAAAGAGTCAATGCCAAACATTTCCTTTAAAGAAACCAGCGGAGAAGATGCTTTCCTATCAGAGTCCTGAAACGACAACAGCAAGCAGGTAATGTGATCTAACAATGAGGAAGAGGCTGGAAACTGCCAGGTTAGAAACAAGGTTTCCTTTATTTTTTTTTTTTTTTTAAGTTAACAGGATACTATGATTTAGCTAAAGAAGCAAATCTGATTACACAAAGTAGCTGAGAATCTGTCGCACCCACTAAGTAAATGAAAGCTATGGTTTCTTAGAATAGCACATTTCCCACCACCTTCACTAAATAATCCCTAGGAATGAAAATTTACATGCATAACTGGCCCAGAGCTTTGAATTGCACTTTGGAAATGAAGAGGATTCTTGCTTTCTGAGCTGGCTCATGCAATCTTGCATTACTTGTGGTTTTTGTCTTTCAAGCAATTATCTCTGTTCTCCACTCTGCTGAACAGTGGTACTTGCTGATGGAAAACTGAGGAGGTGGATATTAAAACTCTCAATTTCATTTTAGACATGTAAACAGCAAAAACTACGTGAAAATGTTGGACACTGAGGATCTGATTCCTTGCTGAAGGAAGAGTAATTCCTTGCTTGCTGAAGGAAGGGCAAAGAATAACTATTATCTTCTGAGAAACAGAGAGCCTATTCTAGTGAAAGACACTAAAGGAGTTGCAGAGCTTCCAAAAACCTTGCTTAACCTTCCAAACTGAGGGTTATCTGTAAGGAAATAACAGAAGTGAATTTCAGTAGGTGTAGCAGGTGATTATGTTCTATGACTTTGGAGGTGTTTCAGTTCCGTAGTTGAGGAGCCTTCATCCCTGTGAAAGTCCATTCAAATCAGTCAGCCACTTCCCAATGACCTAAATGCAATCTGAATCAGATACTGAAGTTTGTTCTCCTCCTTCCTTCACTTCTGTCTTACTAATTTCTATTTTAGACTAAAAATAAATGTATGACAGTCATTCATAAAAACACATGAATGTCCACTCCTTTTCTTATTAACATAAAAGTTTCCCTTCACAATATTCCACTCCTTACAGGAAAAAGTTGTATCTAAAGGGATTTTTCCTGAAACTTTAGATCAAGCAAGCCTGTAGAAATGCTGAGAGTAAGGGATAAGTGCACACTTCCTGCTGGTGCAAGAGGAGAACATGGTGTGACTGAGTGGTCTTCCTCAGCAGAGATAGTCACAAAACCACTCACTCTTGCAAGTCAAAGCTCCTCATAATTTATTTTCACAAACAGAACTACAGATTAAATGACTGATTTCCTCTGCATCTTGTAGAGACATAAAGGGTCTTTTTCTGTTAGTGACTGGGAAGTACTTCAGCACTATTAGGATGGAAGGCAAAATATTAAATAGAAACTGAGCCAGAGTTTTCACCTGTAAAGCAGCGGCATTTGGCTTCATGAAATTGTTCTTGTGTACTTCCAAGCACACCCAAGAAAAAGGTAGCAGTGCTTTTCTGAATGCTTGAAACCCACTTGGGGTCCTGATCAATGGCCAGAATCATCAATTGCATGAGCTCTGCCTTAAGATAAGGAATGGCAAAGACCAGATGTGGGAAGAGAGAGCAGCCTAAACTTTCAAACTATATATACATACTGAGGAATTTAATGTTAGTTTGTCCTTTTCTGTGAAAAGCAGTGATTCACCAGAAGTCTACAGGTTATCAATTAGTACAGAAGTTGGCCCATTTTCAGTCAGGAAAGTGCTGGGAGTCCTGATTTAGAGCTAATGTCTTAGATTTAAGCTTAGCTGGGCCTGTATTTTACCAACATCGCTAGATTTTTGAAAAATATATTAAACAACACCCCAAATACCTAAATAGAATGACTGCATTTAAAAAGAAGATTAAAGAAATGCAACTTATGGGCAAAGATCACATGGCATTTCTTAGACATGAGGATAGAAAAATAACAGACTGGATGCCTGCCAGCCCTAGAAGTGTGGAAAATTAGATGCCATTTTGCACACAAATCAATACAGTAAGTGGGAAATCTTAGGTCTCCCAAACTGCCTGCAAATCTAGCTGCTAATTGACTCAATTAATCTCTGATCCTGTTTCTGCAAAATGATATGCTTAGAATAAGGAGAGACAGGCAGTGTTGTAGATGATTAGACAATATTCCTTTAATGAGCCTTGCTCAGCCAGGAGCAGTTAACTGACCATTAATCTTCAGAAAGAAAGAAACAGGCTCTGCACTGACAGCAAAGGGAGTAAAAAACTTTGTCAACAAAGAAGCCTTTTAAAGAACTGCTAAAAAAGTGATTAGGTGCACTGGTGATTATTATAATCCGTATCCATCTGTGGCAGGTCCTTCACTAAAACCCACCTTCATTCCTTATGCAGGCCATGAATTCTGCACAGATTTGCTTCCTGAAGCTATTAATGCTGCCTGACCTGACTCTTTTCTGAATACTTTGTGCTCCAAGCACAAGATGTGGCACTGGGAGATACTCTGAGAAACAGTTTAGTTCTCAAAATGTGAAAACAGATACAGCATCAAGAACTGTTACTGCTTATACAAACTGCGAAACAAAGGGGAAGATAGATGAGCATGAGGGTACCACACGTATGCTTGGAAATTAGCTATACACTAAAAGTGGATCAGGATTGCCTCTTCTTTTTATATACACAAACAAACCCTGACATCTTATTGTATTTACTTATGGAGGTGCAGAGGACACAGAAGAAACTACTGCAGCAAGGCAAAGGACAGTTAAGGGTAATTGTAATAGGATTTCTATATATAGAAAGGATGTGAAGCCACTTTTAGCACTTACTCATTCTTTCCTGGTACAGGATGACAAACCGTCTGATGTTTCTTCAACAGTATTTCAGAAGAGAACAATTTTTAGGCTTTAGTATGGTATTAGTTTATTAAATGTCATGCATTAGGTACTAGGGCACTAAAACAAACAGATCATGTATATGAGGCTGAACTTTAAAACTTCAAGAAAAAGAGCCTAAAAGAACAGAGGTAGAGAGGTAAAACAAGACTTCTGTACAGACTCTAGTTTTTGTTGGACAGCTCTGGAAATTAAGTTATTTATGTATTTACTCTGAACTTCTTCAAATGTGTCCTTTCACTGAGTTTATCCAGGTTATAGCCTGATCATTGACTGTTCACAGCAATGAATACCTAGGGGCAGATGGTGGTGTTAGAAAATGTAGTATGGAGAGTTTCTGTGCATACCAGTTAGGGACTAGGTGATGCAGCTAGGGATTAGGTGATTTTTATTTATCATTTGTATAGCTCCAGGAATATGCATGGAGTTTTCCATAACAAAGGGAAAGGTCATCTGCTGCTCTGAACAGACTAAAATTGTAATGAGGCATAGCACCCTAAAGCCATGATAAAGCACAGGAGAAGAGAGCAGAGGAGGACAAGAGTTTCACTGGTGTCAGTGCACAGTAATATACAGTTTACAGACTACTTTTCCCCACAAACACATACAGAAGTGCTTTGGCTAATGTGCTTGTGAATACTTCTCAGCAGTGGAGGGAGTTGTCCAAGGGAATACTCAAAAGACCTGAAGGGTGGGAATTTGTCACTGTATTGTACTATAGAAGATGATGCTCCTGATTCTGGAAGATGTGAAGAACACAGCTTAACAGTTTAGCAAGTAACTCCTTGCTGCAGGTGTGCTTAGTGCAAGGCTGGAGGAAACAAAGTCTGAGGCAGCAAATGTACATGCTGTTAAACAGCAAAGTTGCTCTGTGAAACTCAGTGTCTTATGTTAGCTGTGCATGCCTGTCCTTTCCATGACACTATTTCAGGACTGTTAATATTACACTATTTATTTGTATTTATTATTGTTTCTGAATAGCAAACCATGTGACACATTTGATTTGCATGGACTATCAAAATAGAATATACTTCCATCTCTTAAATGTAAATCATAGGAAATATCTCTTTGGTGTGAATAGCAATGTGCCATTTCAGTTTCTCTCTCATGTTTGTAGCCAGTCAAGATTTAGTTCCAGACCTTCACAGGACCATAAGTCGCATTAAACTCTACCTGCCACTCTGCACAGGTTTTCTGGCAGAAAAGAAAGTTGCCCTTGAAGGGATGTGAGCTGTGCATGTGCACTGAATTATACAGACAACCCCAATCATCAGGCAAAAGCCTGAGGAAACATTCTCATTCATGGCTAATCACTTTGGCTTGTAACCACAATAGACTATGAAAAAAAACCTCAAATATTTATGGTCTTCTTTTGCTCCTGATCTCATCAGTAGTCTTACAAAGGCTCTCACACACACACACGTATGCTCTCCATTACACCCAGTTCACTCGCTGCCCAATATCACCTTCCCTTCCCTTCCCTTCCCTTCCCTTCCCTTCCCTTCCCTTCCCTTCCCTTCCCTTCCCTTCTTGTGGAAAATATTTATGATGTTCTTCAAATAGCCACCTAAATAGCTATAAAGGCTATGAGGAGGCTTTCTGATTATTTAAAGAGTTTGTCATTCATCACAGAGAAGGCAACACCTCATAGGATTCATGCTACGCTTTCCTCAGCTTTCTTTCAGGCAATTTCTTGGGACTATGGAAAAGAAAATAAAAGGGAAACGAGAAAAAAAAAAAAAAAACAAACCAAAGAAAAAATCCTGTATTGTCTCTAGTTAATTTACCACTTCCTTCCCGTGGGGACTGACCTCTGCAGTGCTGCAGTGCATTGTCTCATGACAGAGCTGTATTTCATATCTGATGTGTACATGGGGCATGAAAGTATTAGATACCTCCTGTTTCTGAAAGATTTCAGAACCAAGAGAAGGGTGAGGGTGTTTTCACTGAAGGATAAGGGTGTTTTCTCCTGCTTATTTGAATCACAGTCAAATACCAGGCAGGAAAAATGACAGCTGTGAAAAACCTTTCTTCAAAGGTTCTTACTGATTTGGTGGGCTTTTTCTACCACACACCCTAATAAAGTCTGGAAATAGATGTGAGCATAATGACATAGATTTCAAAGTGAAACACAACATTATGTTTTGTAAAGGTAATCTTTTCATGTTTTTGCCAAATTTTGTCACTAAGAATTTGCTTTTAAGCCATCAAAAGAAACATACACGTACAATAATGACAAATTAAATCTACAGCTGAGGGTGGAAGTTTTTTCCCTTTTGAAGCTGAGTTTATTGCTTTGGGAAGGTATCAGATTGATGGATCTTGAAGCTCCCTATTTATTCATAGAACAAGTGACAAGCTTCCCTTCATTGCAGCTTTGTTCAGATTCTCAAAAAGAGCAGCCCCACAAATCTACTTACAGCGATGATAAATATTTAAGATGCAAGGTTGGAAATATACTGTAATTTGTCTGGTGACAGTGTTCTATTCCAGTAGCTTTATATCTTTCATAGAGGTGATTAATGACCTTGGGGCTTTAGGTGTGGGCTGTAGAGTGACAGTCCTACGACGTAAATATACCCAAAGGCTCAGGAAATGAAGCGTTTGCTCCAGCCAATGGCAAGGAAGATCATTTCTAATTCCATATTCTGTGGGGAAATATCATATTGCACCAATGACAGTTCAGAAATGTCATTTATATATTTTGCTAACATGTAGTTGCTAAATGGAGATGTTTAGTGAACACAGTGGTAAGCAAGTAGCTTTTAGCCCTGCTTCAAAAACAGGGTACTGTAATCAAGCCCCCAGTTTTCCTAACAGGTCTTCTGTTTCTATCTCCAAGAAAAATAGCATATTGGTTTAAAAGGTGCCAACTTTCTGCCCCAGCATATTTCTTGCTGTTTTTTTTCTCTTTTAAGCCTCAACTGTTCCTGGCTCATAGTGGTCCCTGCCCTTCAGCAAACACAGCCAATCCCTCTGCTCATCCCAGGCTGCATTAGTAGCTGTTATCTGCTGGCATTAACCACTGCTGGACAGCAGGGCTGAGAGGCAAAAGCTTTCTGTGACTGTGCCAAGCACTCCACTCCTCCCTCCTGTGCCTGTGCACTCAGTGAACCCCACTGTGCAGGCACTGTCAGCACAGCTCCCCCAGATCCCTGCCACTGCAAATGTCTGCTTTCAGTTGATTTCCTTGTTACTTTCTAAGTATCCTTTTAGATATGGTCTCTAAATCTTTCTGAGATTTGCCTATCAGTGATGTATTTCTATCATGTTAATAAGACATAACAATGAGCATGCAAAACTTTCTTGTTATGGTGGGAGTTCTCTTGTTTAAACTTAGAAAAGGTCTAAATAAATGGGAAGTATTTTCTGGCAAAAGGAGTTCTCCTTGCTTGATATAATCTATTTTCCTTACAATTTTCAGTTAATAACAGTGAGAGAAGGGTGTCTGTAAAAGAGAAAATTTGCTAGCAATCAGGCTAGTATAGCATGGAAGAAACCAAAAAAGAGTTTTAGAAAATCCCAAACAATTAAGTGTTTCCCAAGTGTTCTTTTTTATTCTAATGTTGTTTCATTCTTATTTTCACTCTGACCATTCTCAGTTCCAGGAAACTCTTGCAAGTCATACTTATTTGTTGAATTGTTTCATTCCATGAAATATGTGTTTGATTTTATTGTCTGTATTACCACTTAACACACACAAAAAAAATGCAATGGTGCTCTTCAGGTGCAATTTATAGTTACGATAATTTTGCTGTGGCTTTTTACTTTCTTGGCTAAGATCAATTTCTGCCATATCTAACAAGTCAGGATGTGTGACTTTCAGTATTTTGTGGCAACAAGATGTTCTTCTATATGGAACACAAAACTGGTCATCAGAACGGAAATTTTTCAGCAGCAAAATAAAACAAAAAATTATGGCAACTGTTTCTGCGGTTTATATTATTTATTTATTTATGAGCCACCCCATGCCTTTTCTCTGTTTATTGGGGGAATTCTGAAAAAATAACAGGAGTTATTGTTGCATGTACAGAACTTGCTAGTTTTAATCTGGTTAGTTCAGAACTAGGAGCATTGAAGTAGTGCTATGTTATTAGATTCACCAAAGAGTTATTCCTTCAAAGCTGCTGCATATCCTGAGGTTTCTAGTCCCATATCTTCACCACAATGAATGGAGTTCTACATGCAAATCTCTGCTGGCAGGGAAAAATAAGGTTTTTCTGGCTAATGGCTGTTAAAAAATGAGCCTAGAACTTAAATGTCAAAGAAAATTATTTCTAGCCCATCCATTACTAGTGAAAGATCATACAGTTCCATTGAAGATGCAGCATGAGCCAGCACAGAGCGTCTTTATTGATAAGAACAACCATCAGCAATACAAAATCTCTGAGAACCCTGGGACATGCTGGAAAAAGGAGAATTTGCCCTCCGTGGAGGAGAATCAGATTAAGAAACATTTAAACAAACTGGGCATCCACGAATGCATGGGATCTGATGGGATAAACCCACAAGTGGTGAGGGGTCAGGTGGTACCACCACAAGGCCATTCTCAGTTATCTTTAAAAAGTTGTGGTGATCAGGGTGGCTCATGTGAGTTGGAAGAAAGCAAATGTCACTCATAACTTCAAAAAGGGCAAGGAGAAAATACAGACAGGTCAGCCACACCTCAGTCCCTGGGAAGGTCATGGAACAAATCATCCTGGAAGCTGCTTCCAGCTATATTAAAGACATGAAGGTGACTGGGAGATGGATTTACAAATGGGAAAATCATGCCTAACTAACCTGATACCTCTCTGTAATAACATGGCTCTCTTTGTGGATGTGAGGAGATTAGTGAATGTTAATAAGTCTTTCAACTCTGTCCATCATAACATTCTCTCAGACGAATTGATTAAATACAAATGAGGTAAGTGGGCAGTGAAGTGGTCTGAAAACTGACTGAACTGACAGGCTCAAAAGATTGTAAATAGCATTTTGGGAATGGAGTAATAGTAGAATCCACTGTACATTCTGGCCTGAGGATGAATAGTATGGAATACTCCTCTGAATAATACAGAGTTCTCTTGCAGTTAAAAATATGAACTTTACTATTCCCAGATGTATTACCATACATATTAGTCTGTATTGTATTGTATTATATTATATTATACACAGGGTAAGAGAAGGTTAATATGCTGTGCCTATTATTTAATCTTAATTTCTTTACAGAATAATAGACAAATTACTGATTTTATGAGGTATCAGGGATTATCATGAACATCAGAATTCAGATTCATTCCACCTAAATTTCACACCCTTAGCTTTGGTGGACTCATTTAATAGTGCTGTCATAATGTCATCCCACTAAAATCAGGCTAGAGGAAAGATGGGAAAGACGGGAACTCTTCCTTTTGTGCCTGAGCATGTGCAAGTACCCCAGAAGGTGATGTTCTGCACATCCTGAGTCAGCCTTGTTTTCAAGGATTTGGGTATTTGCTGTGCACTGGAACACATCACCACATCACCACTGTGATGGATCTGTTAAACACTTGGGCTGAGATTCACCTGCCTGAGACAAAGCAGTAGTTAAAATGGGAAGGTGGAATGTGACCACTCCAACAGCTGACTCACACCACAAGTGACAGTGATGCAATATGAGAAATATTCTCATATTTTGTCCAGGCACTTAAGTCTCAATTCATAGTTTGCAATGGAGAGAGTCAGAAATTTACTGCTTGAAATTTGTTTAGAGAAGCTTTTCCCTCTAAACAAAAATCTTCACATTTTTAATGGATATCTGACATTTTAAACAAAATACCTTTGTTTAACATTCTAAATTAAATACTTTTTCCATTAAAACAGAAGAAAATGCATAGAGGAAATATTTATTCATTTTCATTTCTCTAAAAATTTTCCTCAGTAAATCCTTGCCCATCTGTTCTAGTGATCAATGTTTATAATACATAATGAACATTAAATTGCTGGTGAAGTATCCCCAGGATTCATTCAGTATTCTGTAGACACTCCTAATTTTGACATATTGATGTTATGTGGTTAACTCTTCTAATATACAGGTCAGTCTAGAGACACTTTCATTTTGCTTTTTCTTTGTGAAGAAAAAGTCTAGTGTAAGGTCCAGAAATGCTTTAATTCTTTTATTCTTCTCTTGAGTCTGTTAATGCTTGGCTTTGTTAAATGGGTATAAATAACAGCACAATATTACATTAAAAACATTTCTGTGTTACTGAATTTTGAACTGAACTGGCTCTGTTAGATATTCTCCATTTCATGTTACTCACAAAGAGAATTTTTGAAATGAGATCAGACTGGTGAAGCAAATCAGGAAATACTGTGAATTGATTTAAAAAAAAAGTCAAAGAACTGTGGAGAAGGGTGTTCCAGGTATTTCATCATATTGAATGAACAAAAAATCGATTTGTATGCACTTGGTACACAAGTACCTACCTGCAATCCTCAGAGCCCATGGAGTTTTGCCATGGTACATAAGCACTTTTATTGTTATTTTTGAGCTTCCTTTCTTGCCACCCTCTATTGTTGCAATTCTTGCAGAAATTGGTGAGAACTGAGAACTGATATAAGGAAAGTCAAAGTCTTGGACAGAGCAGTATGCACAAAAATAGAAAGGAACCCAAATAACGCAATGCAGAAAAGATATGCAACAAATTGTATTTTTCCATAGAGCATTTCCAGCCCAGTTCAGATGTCTCCTAAATCTATGTTCTTAATTACTTTAAAAAGCACTAGCAATCCAAACTAAGCTCCAGGAATATCATGTTTGATTCAGGCTTCCAGAATGACACAAATTCATTAAATCTTCCACACTGATCCGCTTTGTTACTTTTTGGCATATCTACAATTTTTTGTGTAATAAAACATTGCATAAAGGGTTTAGTGAATTGAATTTAGCACTATGCCAGCAGTGTAGCCCACAACCTTAAATGCTCCTGAATTAAGCTTTTGCCTTTCAGATTTGTAAATATTTCACAGGGATCTCTCTAGGCATAAGTGTACATACTTATCTTATACACCTACATATATATGTAGGTGTGTGTGTGTGTGTGTGTGTGAACATCTGTGTGTATATGTCTGATATATATGAAAGCTGACAGGTGTTGAATTTGAAATACAAGTGAGGTTTTACTTCTTTGTCACTTCAAAAAGCATACAAAGTGAAATGGAGAAAATACCCCCAACTTCATAACCAATTTCAGCTTTTGGAAATAATGCTAGAATTGTATTGGGAGGATACTTAAGAGGAGAGCAAAATAACTCATCCCACCACATGTAACATAAATGAGTTAAAAATGTATTTTCACCATCTGCTGCTCTTATGAAATCTCAAGATTTGTAAATGGCAGTTTTGAGTAAGAGTAAATCTGAGATTTGGTGCCTTTTCTTCAGAGTCTGTAATCTTGAGACAATGTTCTTCGGTCTGTTTTAGAAATACACTTTGTTCATTTTAGATTACCCAAAGCATCTAAAGGTCTGTGAGAAGTAAGTAGTCTGAGCAGATATCTTTGTCCTCCTCATCTGTACAGTGCATGACTATATGAACAGCTGTGGAAATCTGGAAGTGTATCTTTGTAAGAGAGAGTTGAAATGGTAATTGTAGGTAGTCACAGCCAATAGTCCAGTCTCTTGCTCAAGATTCACTGCAAAATATTGTCCCTTACAATTGTAAGCAGATGTCTTTTAAAATAAGGCTCACACTGGGGGAATTATTTTACTCTGTTATGAGAGGCTACCACATAATCTTCTCTGTGAAGTGGCTCATTATATAGAAAGTTTCTGCTTCTGTGCTGCACAGCCTCCTGCATGTGTTCTGGAGAGAAGCTGCTCATTGTTCTGAACTGAACAGTTTTATCTGTTGCAAAACACAAAAGGTTTCCAGAAGTCCCCAACTTCATTTTTCTCATGTACTGTCTCTGTGGTAATGCTGGGAGCAACGACAGCAGTTCCCAGTGACATTTCTGCTCAGAAGGAAGCCATTGGCTTCCTAGGAATTATTTATGCATCTTTCATGACAGTTAAGTGTTGTGCAGTTTAAGAATCCCTGGTCCAAGCAAGGGGATTTTACTACTATTCATAAACTAGACATATTATTTGTACTCTTGTTTTATTGTGGCATTGTGTTGCTGTTTTATTGCTGTATTGCTAACCAAGCAGTATGTTTGCATCCAAGAACTGTTTTTAAAGTAGGATAATCAAACCTAAAAATGTGCTAAAGAGAAACCAATACAATTCCTCCTCCATCTGAGAGATAACTTTGACACCTGTGGGGGATACAGAAAGAAGAAGGTTCTTGATGAAAGTTCTTGAGATGCAGCCTTCCCTAGACCTTGAAGTAGCATATTTCATGGACTATATATAAAGCAGTCCAGATAATTTGGGATTTTGTGACTGCTCCAGAGAGAAACTAGCAGAGAAAATCTGCTTAAGTGGCCATTAATATTTAATAAACTTTATGGCATCTGTCAACCAGACAAGTTTCATGGACATCTGCTTCCTGATTTGGCATTCAGTTTGGTTTATCTATATGAGGTATGGATCAGATACCAATACTATTGGTGCACTCCTCAACACTATAAATAACCCTGCGTGCAAGCAATTGCTTAAGCTTTCAGCAGTAACATATGTGACCCTGTAAAGATTTGACCTCTTGTCTATCAGCACAGTATCAGCTGTTCCCATGTGTTTCAACTCAGCATTCTGAAGATCAGCTGTAAAAGCCAGTAAAGGGGCATTTATGTTGAAAGGACTCCAAAGTTCCTTTCCTGATTGCATTAGGGTAATTGTGGTTTCTGCTTTTGCAGATGATGTAGTTAAGATAGATAACCACAGTTACATGCACATGCAGGTAATTTCTTCATCTAAATTGCTGAAGTGGAAGCCTATAAACTGGTAAACAGGAATTGTACTGTACTTACAAAATATAGTGAGAGGGTGGTCCAATGAAAAAAAACTTATAATGCTTACAATGCAAGCCTTCCTGCTTCACAGACTAGAGGAGAGAAAAAAAAAAAATAATTGTTTTTCATTTCAAGTTTCCTAATAGGCTTTTCCTCAAATGAGATCCTTTCAACTCCTTTCTGGCATGGAAGATGTATAAAATAAATACATTTGTCATGTTTTCATGGTTTTGGAAGAAGTTCTGCAAACAAGTGTCTTTCAGAATGGAAAAGAAGGGAAAGTCAATGATTTGTTGGAAATACTGCGTGATATTTGTTAGAGCTGTGGGAGTAGCTGAACAGAATTTATATAAGCCACTCCAAGCAACTGAGCTATAAAAACTATGGGCCTCTAGGACCAATTTACTCATCTCAAATCTTGCTCTTATCTTTGAGGATTTTATTTATTTCACTAGGAAATGAAAATTATTATTAATGTGATAACACAATTCCCATTCAATCTAAGGGGGTTTTTGTCTTTCTTACTGTTGCAAAAAGTTCTTACTTACATAAATCATATACAGAATTAAATTGTCATAGAAAATAATAAATCATATTTTTTAACCACCTTAAGAGCACTTGTTGCTACGTAATGTCCTGAACTCATAAAGACCCTCATTCCCTGTACAGACACTCATATAAAAAACATATAAAGTAAATAATATGTGATATCAAGATTCATATGGTAAAGACAATGTGATATCTTTCCATTTTATTTATTGTGTTTGTCTAGTATCAAGATTAATCTAGATTCAGATAAGAGTCTGCCAATGGTCTGTAAAGAGCCCACTTCCAAGGGAACTGCATTCTTCCAGCAATGCAAGGCAAACAGTAGTAAATGATTAATTATTAGGAAAACAAATTATCCAATGCCCCAAAGTCATGTCATGCACATGGGCACTTCCAAGAGGCAGCACATCTGTGGTTAGTGCTGACTGTTGGTCCAGTGTGATATAATTTCCAGAATCATTTAAGAATTGATAATATCAATGCAGGTCCTTAGACTATGGCCAGCAAACCCTGAGTGTGGCTGTACATGACCAACAATAACCCACCCCAGCTTGCATTCCTAAGAAAGAGCCAGCAAGATGCTGTGATTTAAATGGGAACTGATCTCTGAAAATTTATCAAATGTCAGATATGATTAAGTGATCCTTATAAGACCAATGTAAAGTTGGCAACTACTGTACAGCAGTTTTTATATTGAAGTTTTATAAAACAGGAAATTTATAGCTAAGAAATGTGAGGCCATAGGCATGATATTCCACAGTCTTTCCCAGGAGCTCTTTGCCATTTGTCTTGAAAATTAAACAGCTTATATCTAGAAAGGCCACCTGGCTTTCAATTTCAGGACCTACCTGCAAGTTTTGATAACTCACAGGTCAGCAAAGCTTAAGGCAATAATAATGCAGAACAACAAATTCCTGTCATAACTTTATTCCTGCAAAACTTCTGACATGCTTAATAAATACTAGAAATTCTTATATAAAGTAACTATGCCTATATGTTTGATGCTTCTTTTTCTCTTTTCTTTTCTTTTCTTTTCTTTTCTTTTCTTTTCTTTTCTTTTCTTTTCTTTTCTTTTCTTTTCTTTTCTTTTCTTTTTCCTTTACTGTGACATGATAAATATTACTGGAAGGAAAAATGAATGGTAACTGTTGAGCTGGATTTTTCACTGAAAAAAAATCATTCAGTCACTAAATTTCTGTTTAAAATTATACTGCTGCTACTATAATTCTATCATGTAAATTTTTTAGTATTTTAGTATGAAGCAATGGTGTTCTTACATCTAGGATTACTTGTGGTGATCATATTTTGAAGCATATCTTGATGTAAAAATTGCTGATCAAAAATGTTTGGTGATAGTATGCACAAGTGTATTCCCTGCAAAAGGCCCCAGTAATTACTGTGTAGGAATACTGCAGGAAAAGGAAAAAGAAAAGCTAAAGGGTCATTCATTTGAGCTGCTTTGAGACACATCTGACCAAGGTAGGAATTTAATTCCTGGCTCCTGCATTATATGGGTGTTGGCTCCTGAATTCCAAGTGAGTTCTGTGCATCTGGATAAGGATTTGTGCACTGCAGAAAATATGCTCAGCCAAGTGTAGTGAATTCATTCCCAGCAGACATAGCATGCTGCAGTTTAATCCGTTGTCACCAATGGGCCAATGTTTACTTTGCTTAAGTGCTAATATGCTAATTCCAACTTCTGGTATCAAGAGGTTAATATGATGCTTCTGCTTTTGTAATTATTGCTTAAGACTGACTGGCACATTAATGGAAAATTGATGAAACTCTTTAGGAATTGTAACACCCTCTGGAAAAAAATATACAATCCATTCCTAAAGTAAATCTGATAAGCAAATAATTTAAGTCATTTGTCAAAATCAAAAGCCATTGACAACTCAAAAATAAATATTGCTTTTCTTTCCAGCTACAAAGTTAGACACTAAATTAATTTTAATAAAAATCCAATGCTTTGTAATGGAGAGGGGATTGCATCTTTTCCTTTTGACAGGGTGTTTCAGAACACATTTTCCTCTGATGTAAAGATAAAAATCATAAGCCCTTTTCATCCCAGCTTCCAGAATCAGTGTGAAACTAGTGACCCTACTAACACTGCTGATGTTTGACATTGTCAATGCAGCTTTATTTGTATGTTTTGATGTTAGCAATGGTGTTCATCGTATTGAAAGACTAACTTTAAGTGGAAGGATCAGACAACGAAAGTACATCTGTTCCTCACTTTCTTTACTGGCACCATTTCACTGTTTTCCTCTCTGATTTCCACAGAGAGAGATTTGGAAACTATTCCTCCTCTACGATTTCACATGCCTTTAGGGGAATCTCTTACCCAAATCATGCTGCTCTGAAACAAGCCTCCTGCAGATAAAAATCCATAGAAATTACTGTTTATCTTGTTGAGTTACATATAGCAGGCTTCCCCCAACAGCAGCAGTAGATATGTACAGCAGCACCACACAGTTGCTATATGAGTGCTTGCTCGTGTAAATCAGATTCAGTGTCAGATTGGGGCTATAAAAGGTACATTTGAAAGTGTGCTGGTGATAGTGATGAAAATGTCTCTTCTGGCTCAGCCCAAGCACACAGACAGGTTACTCAAAAGTCCCTCCTATTCCAGAAGTATCAGGAGGGGCACTTGTACAGAGGTGGAGGTCATGAGCAATCTGGTCTAAACATCCTTGTTCCTGCTTTTAGACTTCACTGTTCTGTCCATGTTATTCTCCTAGAGTATAGTATCAAGAATATTGATCTCATCTCACACAGAGGTGATTATGTGTCACTGTGATATTTTATGAATATCCTTTCACTAGGATTTTCTCCTGAGAAGCTGAGAAGTCTCAGAAAAGAAATGTGAACAATAACTATCTGATGGCTGTGGAATGTGGTCTGGAGATGGTTTACCAACAGGTGCATCTTTGATTGGTCTCATGTGAATTGTTTTTACTTGATGAACAGTCGTGGTCCAGCTGTGTTGAGGCTTGGAGCAGTCACGAGTTTTTATTATTCATTCTTTTCCTAGCCTTCTGATGTATTCTTTTCTCTCTATAGTTTAGTATAGCTTTAGTATAGCACTTTTTAATATAATATAATGTCATAATATAATAAATCAGCCTTCTAAGAAATATGGGGTCAGATTCATCTCTTCCCTTGTCCTGGGACCCGTAAACACATCAACAATTATTTGCCTCCAGAAAGAACCTAAGTGAACCAGGATATGGAAATTAAGCAGGGAGCTAATTGTTTGAGAAGAAATTTACCCATAAATGGTGATGTTAGGACTGATGGAGGATATTGTATTTCCTTCAATCATTGTAATATAGTTCCATATTTCTAAATTCTATTTTGTGTCAAACTAGGTTCTCATTTTCTGTCTTAATGGAAATATTTCAAAAGGATAACATTCTGTAATATAAACAGGACCTCAAAGAAGAAGAGTGCTTTCTTAGGTGCTGAAA
Source organism: Pyrgilauda ruficollis (assembly GCF_017590135.1). NCBI lineage: Eukaryota > Metazoa > Chordata > Aves > Passeriformes > Passeridae > Pyrgilauda > Pyrgilauda ruficollis. Next base: position 8,774,687 of record NW_024516984.1, on the reverse strand, counting down.
ATTCAGTTCAAAAGTCAAGATCCCAAATTTTGCAAAGCACTCCAAATATTCCTGTGATTTGACTTCTTAATCTCCACATCACATCCATTTCTCCATCTTAAAAGCAGTTGTGCCAGTTATTTCCTTTCAGTCTAACATTAACTGTTATAATGTCAAATGTATTGTACTGAAAGTGACAAATCACCTCTGTCCCACTTCCTATCCTTCAAAGGAGCATGGGACAGTGATAGGAGAGTTCACTGCCATGACTGCTAAGATAAATAATTTTTAAAAAACAAAATCTCAGTCATGGTGTCGGTGTGGTGTTTCTATTAATAGCAGTGAAATAATTCACTGCCAGCGAGCTCCTAGGTATACTAAGTCAGGTATTTCCCCATAAAAGTGTGTTTGTAATTATACAGCTCGTAGAAAAATAATTGGACATAAAGGACCCAGAATAAAGCAGAAGCAGTTATAATCTGCAAGAACAATAATTAATAATCCTTTTGAAAGCAATACCTCTATGTTTACATCTCAGAGAAAACATATATAACAGTATATATTAATGTTACATATATTCCTCATACACAGTGGTTCCAGTTTATTCCAGGTGATACCTGACTTATATTGTTTTCTGCTGTTACTGCTATTACTGTAATTACTAAAAGCCATATGGTTTTGTCATATATATTCCACAGTAAGAGATTTTTCAAAACTATTTACTTTGTTTTGATTAGCACTTCTGACTGAGTAATAACACAAACCTTTTTCTTCTTTAATTACTTATGCAGTTCTATCCCTTATGATAAAGATCATGTGAAATAAAGAATCACATTGCCCTTCCAGAGAATTTTTGAGGTTTTGGTGGTGGGTGTGGGGGTTTTGTGTGGTTTTTAGAAGTAGAAATATATGTAATCAGTGTGTAAATACCCCAAAGACTCTGTTCCAGGACTTTATCATAAATTGCCAGATGCTGGCAGTTAAAAGAAAAAAAAATATGTATTATAAAATTGTCAGCTATGAAAGATACTTCCTGAAGCATAGCCAGAGTATAATGTATTTGTTCCACGTTCAAGGGTTCTTTGAAGATGAATTTTATTGTCCATAGGCTTGCTGCAGATAGCTGCATTATAGCTGTTTGTACCTGACAAATTTATTTCCAGGTTTATTCCTTGTCTTCAGCCTGATTGAGCTGTAGAAACTGCTGTAGCTGCAGTCATGGAAACCTGTGGGGTTTCTGTGGCCTGGCTGTTGGTTTGACAGCCAGGAAGATTTGACAGACAGTTTGGTCCTTCTTTTGAAACTAGGCAACACTCATGTCCCCTTCTACAGTCAATTCCTCATTGTTCAGACATTTGGGGAAAAGCTGTATTTAATAATAAACCATTTCAGGGCAAGGCCTCATATTTCTCCTACATAGTGTTCTGCTTGGCTCCCAGAAATGGCCAGCCTGGTGGAACCAGTGACACGGGACTCATGATTCCCACTGGCCATCTATGCCTTTCATCACAGTGCATTTGGAGCATAAATGTGGGCTAAAAAATAGCTCACCTCTGGCTCCACTTGGCAGTAGGAGAAACAGCCACGTGGGTGGAAGTGTGAACACACAGGGGCAGTCTGTGACATGCATCTGTCTGTAAGGAGCATGTTCCTTCCAGCTAGAGAGGTTCTGTTTCCAACACTGACATGGGACTTAATGGGGAAAACAAAAGCCCCATCATACTGTTTGCGCATGTGGGAACAGCTGTCACCTAAAAGAGGTGACCTTTTTCTTCTCTATTATATGCTTTTTTACTTCAGTAAGTATGTTAACAACAGATCCTAGCAGTTTCTGTAGGGATTTCTAAAAGGGAGCAACTGACCAACATGGAGCAACCCACAAACAAAAATTCTGATGCTGTTCAGGGCTCAGTGTAGATCCAGTCTAGTATTTTTTCTCTCTGATGACCTAATCCAGGATCTCAAATATAAAGATATCCAGAAAACAAAGACAAAAAAAAATAGCTCCTAAGTTTTTAAATGTGTGGAGAACTGCCCTAGGAGAACAAGAGCAAGGCCAGGAAACAAATTATAGAAACCTATCACATTCTTAGACAATTACTAAAAATCAAAAAATAAGTTGTACAAAATTGTAAATAACATATCTTAATGTTTCATATATTTAAAATAATAGATTTTGAATATAATTTTTAAATTGCTGATCTCTTCTGTAGAGATTTTAGAAAAATTGTATATATCCTAGATCTTTTTTCAAATTTGGAAAACACAGAAGTCTGAATCAAATTGTATCAGAATGATATTTTCAGTTAGGTGCAAGAGTTTCAAATAATCTACATTACTACTCTCCATGCCTATAGACACAGAAATAATATAATCTTATGCGTTTGTGAAGCAGAGGAGATAATTCATCTATCACAAAACGGAATTTCCTAAGGCATTGTGTAGAAATCAAATACTCCATACTCTTCTGTAAGCTGCTTCTGTGAGCCTTCCCATGGGATAAAAAAAGATGTACTAAATTTATTACATTTTTAGATGAATATCCATAGAATCCCACCAATTCCCCTTTTTGCCCTATTAAAATCCTATGGAATATTTCCATAGAGATGATTTTCAATATTGCTTAGCAGCCAGAGCTCTCACCAAAGCTTCTGGGGGCTTAGGTTGGTTAGGGTTATGCTGAGAGCATTAAGTTGGCATTTTTGCATTCACGTGTATTCATTCCGTGGGAAACAAATGGTTCACTTACTAAATATGTGTTGTGACAACAGGAACAGTGTGTCCTTGTCAACAGCTGCATGATTAAACAGAGACATCTACTGGTTAAAATATGAAATAGGAAAAATACCAAAATTTATGCAGAATGTTGGACAAAGCTTTGTCAGACTGCCCTCCTTTGCTTCCCAGTACAGCTGACTAAAATATTCAAAGTCCACTGGTGCATTCTGGTTAAAGGCAACAGTAAAACTCCCTTTGATTTCATGAGAAAAAAACAGACCCCGTAGCACTGATTGACCCTAATTTTAATAGACCATAAGCATAACAGCCATTTATTTGTGACAGAACAAAACCAGTGTTCTGTAGAGCAGGGAATAGTCAGCCCTTCTGTCCAAGTCACAGTTTGGGATAAAACAGACATTCCTTGAACACCCTGTTCAGCATCTGCCTTAGGTATTTGTGCTAAAAGCAGAGTCTGAATTACAGCCCTAAACTGAAACATTCCTATAATTTACAGGCATTTTCTTATATACTGTCCTCTTAGTCTGAGCTCACAGCAGCATGAGCAGTACTTTTTAATAGTACTTTAATAATGGATAATATATTTTGTGAATCAGATATGTCTTTAATTACAATTTGACCTTCCTAAATGTGATGTGAGAACATTTACGTATTTATTGAAGAGCATTGGTACTCTGTGTATGTGTTACAGCATACATCACACCTTAATAAGGGTTTGAAACTGCGGTATTACAGATGAAGTTTCAAAAGTAGTCCTGGAGTGACATCTAGCATAAGTAAATGACACTTAAGGTATGCAGAGCTTTAACTACTGTATTGCAAAAAAGACAGCAGGCTGGATTCCTTTCCCTAACAATTTCTCTTATTCTGAAAGTTTGAGAAATACTGGCATAACCTTTACATAAAATCATATATTAATACAGCTATTTTATATAGAACCTTCATTCTGAAATTTATACAGAAACTGAAATGAAGCCAAGACAGAAAAACTATTTTAAAAGTGTGAGGACCTGTCATAATTTCAAATAAGTCTAATAGATAATATTAGCCTTCAGGAAGACCATACCTACTCATTGTGTCATATAAGTAAGAAACAGTCATATTCAATGGTAAAAAGATGATAAAATGAGAATAGTTCAAACAAAAATCTTAATATGTTTTTCAGCAAATTAGACTCAAGTATACAGTCCAAGTTAATAACCTGAGGTCCCAAGTGAAAGCAAATTCCATTAAAACTAAATGAAAAATGGAAACAGTGAGAACCAAGTAATTTGGTTTCCAGTTTCCACGTTTTAAAAATCAGTTGCATCCAGCTTTCTGCTTTAAGTTGAATGTTAATAGCAAAGTAGGTAGCATCAGAATAAATCTGTATATCAGGTGTGCTGATTTCCCCCATTAAATCCATTCAACATCCTGTGCTAAAACTCCTTAGAGCTAAACAATTGTGGTTTGATTTTTCATTACTCCTGCTTGTTTATCTCCACCGTGATTTGCTGGGTGTTAGTAATAACTTACTAAATGGCAAGCAGAAAAAAGAAATATCTCACCTCTGGTGAGATTCCTGCCTCCTTCAGTGGTATTTTTTCCAAGAAACAAATATTGTGCCAGAGATATCTTTATTTTCCCCGACTTATCTTTTTAGACTGCATCATTTGCATACCTTCTGTGAATAACGTGACAGAAAAAAGGGGTTTAGGGTGGATGTGGGCGCGCTTCGCCGCGGCCCCGCGTTCAGCACCGGCCCGGGGACAGCTCCCGGCTCCCAGGGCCCGATCCAGCCCCGCTCCCGGCTGGAGACCCCCTCTCTGCTTGGCCCTGGAGGCTGCGCTGTGTTGCTGTGGGGTTTTTTTCGGTTTTGTTTGTTTGGGGGTTTTTTTTAATGAAATTCCTGTAATGAAGCCAATGTTTTTGTGAGTGAAGTAGCACAGAACAGATCTTGCATATGGTTTGCTAGGCAAAAGGATTGGAAACTGCAGGCTTCTTGTCATGACTTCGATGCAAATTTTGGAGAGTCTAGTACATTCATCTAAGTAATAATACTCAGCTTTCACTACCCAAAAAATTAGACAGCTACTGCAAAACACAACCTAAATGTAAGAAATAGGTCAAAGGTTTAGAAAACTTCTGAATGAGGGCAGGCAGGGGCTTTGATAAAGACATCTCATTCATTTTTGATAAATGTAGGTGACTTCTCTCGCACACATAAGCAAATATTCCATTTAGAAATAATACTTAGGAGGCCAAATAGCTATATATAAATAAAGCCTTTAAGATGATTCTTTAAGTTAATTTTTTGTGATCATTTGTAAGGCAGTTAAATCTCTCACATAGTTATAGAGCAAAGAAAGCACCAGCCAGATAAACTTTTTATTTTCACTGTAAACTACCTTACATTAAATTATTTAATTGATTAAACTAAGCACACTATCATTTCAAGCAGGTACTAGCTCTATTTCTGTCAATATATGACAGTCAATTTCATGGGCTTATCCAATTTCATAGTGAAAAAAAAAAAAAAGTAATTCACCTACATTTACTCTGGATCTGCTATTTCTTCTACATTAATTCCTAGGGGACAGTTTGCTATTTATCATGAAATAATTGATTTCATGTCTCCAGCTGAAATAGCTTTTTGCTGTTGAACAACAGCAAAAAAATATTAGCGCTGACTTGATATGGATCTTAATATGTTAAAAAAGTAATTCTTATTAGCTCTGTGCTGATTCAGTATTCAAGGTTGTCTCCACTGATGCTAAACAAAATACATTTGTCTCTTCCCAGCTATGAAGACTGTTTTCATCTGTGACTACTTAAGGTCCCCCCATCTTTGCCAGTTCAACAGATGCCCTCAGTATTAACCTCAGCTTTTTCCTATAACGAATCACAGCAAGTTTCATCAGGGCTGTGCTAAAGTTCAAGCTGATAGTCCCATTTGCAATCCATTGCCTATTGCTTGTGCATATTGCAATTTCTCTGGTCTCCAACATCACTTTTTGGTTGCAATATTCAGTAAATACATCCTGCAAATGTTTGCAGTGTTGTACTGAGTTTTCTACTGCATATCTAATGTGCCCCTAGTGTTCTAAGAGACTTGAGCAGTTCCTGTGCTCAGATTCACAGAGACTCAGTCCATTCCCAGGGTTCTCATTTGCCATGTTACCCACAGAGCTGCCTTATACAAAACCACCTCGATACTCAGCCATAATCAAATTCTCAAACCCAAACTAAATTCTTATGCCGAAAATCTTGGTGGTGCAAACCCCAAGGCCACCCTTCTCTAAAGCAATAATCAAGTCATTAAGTAAACACAGTTATCTCACCCCAGAATGCAGGAGGGGTGTATTCTATTACTTCCTAATAGCATAAATACAATAAACAGTAATCTACCTGCAAGAGAATGCAGGACAGATGCATTTTATTACTGTTACTTTAAACCAGAAGGATGCTTGCTAATCTCAAAGAACAAAACATCCTTTCCTACACAGGTTTATTCCCTCTGAGATACTAGGTCTTCTAAGGCAAATATTAATCTATGGAATGGAAAGGTCAGCACAAAATGGTGGAAAGGCTTTGTGGAAAAAATGGAGTTTATACAGTGCTCTCAAACAGGAAGTATATCAGCTACAGAGAATGGCTTTATGACTCAACTTCTGAAGTGAAGATAGAGACAGAAGCAATTTCTCCAGTCAGGTAGACCTACCTTAGCCACTTTCAAAATACCTTGCTCGACTGCAGCTGTGCTTGGACAAGTTTGCATTAACTAGTGGCAAAATCTGAGCTTTAACTACCTATTATCATGCCTTCCACTAGAATTACCACTGTTATGATCCTGCTAATCTTATCATCACTGGTCTGCCATGCACACTGGAACTGGCAGGCAGCAAACTCCTACCTGCCTTAAACCTCCTCAGACAGAGACTTAAAGGATGCTACATTACAGAAACAAATGTGGTCCCACATGTTGGCTCCCAGTCTGGGTGAGCTTGATAGGACAGCACATCCCTGGCCGTATGCCACCCCTTAGGTAAAGTCACCACTGAACTTCATAGAACCATGAATAAACATTGAGAAGTGCTTGAGTTCACTATTTTCATAGGAACTTGTCTGTCAAGCTAAACTGGAGACAGAGCTTTTTCATCTACTGATGAACTAGTAGATAACTGGCATATCTAAAAATACAGTGAGTGTTTATGGAGCTAATCATGAATATTTCTAAATGAGTATTCCTAAATGAGTATTTCTAAACCAAACTTCTTAAGTGAGAGTCATCCCCGTGCAAAGAGACCAAAAGCAAAGACTGTGCATCACTTAGACACTAGATAAATACAACACTGAGAGCTTAACCTTCATATATGTAGTTAATGTGAGGCTTAATGAATATCCCTGAAAGAGCAATGAAGAACAGTCAAATCAAGTCCTTAAAAATATTAATAATAATACCAATCTAGGAAAAAGAGGAAAATGAAAGGTCAGAATTCTAAATAATGTCATCAAGGAAGGAGATAAGAGCAGCAGAGAGAAGCTGTTCAGTGATCACACAGGCTGTCAGAGTTATTATCAGATGTGTTCCTGAAAGAGCAACAGTGATAAAGCTGTAAGGTGCACTAAATTTCTGCTGTTCTGTTAAATTATTTCCCTCTCTTATTTTCCAAAAATTAAATTTTTAGTAACTGGAAATTAATTTTTCCATCACTTAAAACAAGGAGCATTTGCAAACATATACTTCTATTCTTAGATAATTCTCAATGTTGCAGGACTCGTGAGATTGGTTAGATTTGGCATGTTTAAGGTTTGCCATAGCTCCTTTGTGTTCTAGTTTGGAGTAAATCCAAGTAGGATTTGTTAATATTTGTCTCCTTTTTTATGTCCCATGGCTAAGGACATATGTTAAAAAAGAGCATTAGCCAGTAAAGGACTGTAGCAAAATGTCTTGCCTTTTGTTGAACTTTTTTAGTGTGCTCTGTTGAAACCTTAGATTCAAAATAATTTTAAGTCTGTCAGACTGTTCATGATGTGATCTATGGCACACTGATACATGGGAATGCAGAATTACAGGTGTGAGCTGAGCACAGTCCCCTCTGCAAAGCAGCATGGGGTAGAAGTGTGGGTCAGAAGCAAGAGGTGATGCTTGTAACTGGGAAGTTCAAGGGACACAATGGAGGGAGAACATGGAGCGACCAGGGAGCGAGATGTTTTATCATGACCTTCTTCTTGTCATTTGCACCACATAAGAATATTTTAATGGCCCCTTCTCCTAAACGTCTACAGACGGATGTCCTGACTAATCTTAAAATTCCTCATATGGTAATAGTTATAGCTGCAAGGTGACTCAATTTGTAGTTTTGTCTTTGCTTCTCCAATGTTCATCTCATTTGGATAGTCCCAGATGTGAAGAACAGAATGCACACAGATGTAGACAGATGTACAAGACAGCACTCTTACTGAGCAAGACTTTTTGTCCATTCAGTTGCAAACTCAATATCATAATTTGAAGACACCTGGCAGTAAAGGATGCTGCTGAAGTAAACTAATTTCTATAAACTTCTCATCAAACCTCCCAAAATGTCTTTCACTGTTATGGGCTTACTCCCTGAGAAAAATGAAAACATCCATTATCTAACCTTCTGCTCCTGCCAGTGTGGCTGTGAGTCTGTGGATTGTCTGGCCAGAGCTGGGAGCTCTGTGCTACAAGCTAAGGACACTTCCATGCAAGATCCAGCATGACCTGCAGGCTACAGCACTTGGTAGCTCTCAGGTTGATCTGAAGAGCATAGATCAACTCCAGATACCTATCTGCTCAAATTTAGACACCTCTTTCCCAAGAGCAGGTGCTTCTGAGAATATATAGCTAAGTGCCCAAGAAAGTTGATACAGTTCTCCAGAAGCCTTTCAAAAGCTGAACAACAGCAATTTTTTCTGAGATTTTCTAAAGCCAGAGTTAAAGATACTGCCAGGGTATGTCTTATGTGAAGACAATACCATAAATTTCAATGCAGAAAGGGAGGAATATGTGACAGCCTGATAATTTTCAATGTCTGTGGAGGCTAGAAATCTCAAAAGTATGAGACTATACTGCTGTCTATTATTTAAATGGTCTAGATCCTACCCTAGATCCCACCCTGGGAAAAAAATAAGACTAAGGAAACACTAGTGCTAATACAGTCTTAGTTGACTGCAGACTGAAACCTATATTAATCAAACATACTGTACTGGCTGATCAGTAAGGCTCAACTGAAATTTTCCTCAGCAGCTATATTTTAATTTGAACCTGATGCATACTTTTTCTCTGCTGCACATAAAAAATTACACTGACTTGTCAATTATAGCAGAAGCCTTTTCACATATCACATCATTTCACCTATCGTATCAGTTGTTGCAGAATAGCAAGGAACAATTTGAAGGCTGTTCCATTACACCTCGGTTGTATGCTCATTTTATACAGAATTCCTCACACTGCTGGCAGTAATAAGCAATGAGGAGGTGCACAGTGAAAAAAAAGCCATTTTTTTAGTGGCAATTTAATACTGGGAAACAACTAAATTTTCAGGAGATTGCTACCAGTCCTTATACCCCAAAAATTAGAAATAACAGCATCTGGCAGAGGCTGTTAAGACTGCATCATTAACTCAAGGAATATTTTACTATTCATTGCATCAATAGATTCAAATGCCTCATATCCAGCCCATAGGAAAAAAAATCTACATCTGTCCATTCTTTTAGAAAAAATTGCCATTTAAAAGGAAATATTTTTAAAGATTAAGAGGATCTGGATTTTTATGTGCTTTTGTAGTACCATAGCTAAATGACATAACCTGCTAGAATCTGTCATTTAACAGAGTATATTCTGAAGTTCAGCTTAAAAAATGTTACGTCAAGAACTGTGATCATAGATTAATTACTTGGAGTGTGCAAATTTTCCAGGCATTTCAGTCCAGAACATGGTTTAAAAATACTACATAATAAACAGGAAGTTCTGCTGGGAAAGATTCAGTCAGTGGTGGTTTCTTTACTTTTCTCTATCAGAATAACAAACCTCACAGTTTGCTACAGGTCTTTCTTATAAATTCTGTGCTTTTCTTAATACAATCTGCATCTGCTCTATGAGAATTTACCAGCATAGTAATATCTGCAAAGTATTCTTTATGCAGACTCAGAATAGGGAGTTCTTTATTTCTTCTTCTCTTTCTCATAGTTGCTCTTGTTTTCCAAGTTTTCTCCTGGCATTTTTTTTGCCTAATGAGTTGTGAAATCTAATCAATTGCAATAATTAAAACATACTGTATGTGGAATGATGCACTGCTTTAATTACACAACAAAGTCCCAAACAAATAAAAGCTTGAGATTCTTACATTAGAAGAAACTAAACTGCTTTACTTTGCTGTACATTTTTTCACTAAGAACAGACTCATTCTTATAGATTGTATGTATAAATCACTTGAGCTTCCAAGCTTGCTGTACTGCATATTTTATTAAAAAAGCTGGTGGAGTTCAGGCTTGTGTTAGCAGTACATGAAGGAATGGCTGAAACAAACAGATGGATGCTTGTTTTCAATAAAACACCCAAAATGCATGGAGTCACATAGTGCAAGGGGGAATGCTATTAACTAACTCACCTCTCTTCTAGGATCTTTTGTATGCTGGTAGACATTTAGACATAAAATAAATCCCTTATGACAGACTGGAGTGCCAATGGTTCCTAATTAAAATCAGTTTGATGACAGTTGGACAGATACATTCTTACAATTTTTTTTTATTTTTTTTAAGAACAATGCATGTCAAGTAATTTGGTCCTGGTATTATACAGCTTTTTCCATTCCTGTTATTTGCATTCTGATTCTGGCCCCATTGAGGCTCCATCAGCTTGACAGAAACTGCAAGCTCAACTATTCAGACCTGTGCCTTGTTCATTTGTTCTGTAAATTCAGAAAGTATAATTATGTTATTGAGTATTTTAGAGAAATCAAGCCTGCATTAGCTGTTTCGCAGTCATTTAGGTGAAGTGGATAACCCAGTACACCTTATTTAAGTTTCCAACTTTAATACAGAAATCTGATACAGGCAACTTTCACAGTCTGAAAGGTAGTTATTGCTCTCTTATAGTGTTGTCTTTTCTCTGCCTCAGTCCTACCTACATATGCACTGTTATTGCCCTCATTCTTTACTAAGATTGGCTTCTTTTGCTGGTGTTGGTAGCAGAAAGTTTAAAGGAATATATAGCCCTCCTAAATAGGATAGATTAACCTAAGGATGTTTTCTGAATTGGCTGTACAAAAGATGAAGACAAGTATTTTTTCATTTTTCATTTTTTTCACAAAATTGTGAAGACACAATTTTTTCATTTGGCAGAAAAAATGAATGGTTGAATATTTTGGAATATGAAAGGTGATACCTGCATACCTGTTCTGTACTATTAGTAGCTGAAAAAGGCCAAAGATAGTACATAAGTACAAGATAATGCCAAATACACACCCCACTGTGAGCAATTTCTGTTTGTGCTTAGAGAGCTGAATATCCACTCGGTAACCCATAGATGAAACAAGTTTATTGCTATTTTTCTCAAAGCTACAGTGAGGTGGCCTTTCTGTCTCTAGAGCCTCTATCACCACTGTGACCAGTCTCTCTGCATACACTCTTCACACTTGCATTCTTCTTAGCTTCATTTCACTCTTCTTGGGTGTTCCAGCAATTTTGTCAGACCTAATGCATCCTTGGAACATCACCAAATGCATTTAACAGTTCCATTTCTGAGAAATGAAAGTAAATGCTTTTGTGAATGGGCTTAAACTGATCTTTAAAACAGAAAACAATTTATTTTAGTATTTGTAATAAAAACCTGGATTTTATTAGGACTTCCAACCAAAATAATATCTTTTTTCCAAGTGTTATAATAGTTTTGTAATAACATTTTAACACTTTGCTTACTTACTTTTGACTTAAAGCTGCTCATATTCCTTAGAGTATGAATAACTAAACTTTCTGATGAAGCTGTGAGGTTCTCTGCTATTAATTTTTTTTCTCATAATATTGGTTCTGTAAAAGTCAATGACCAGCTATTCCAGGCAAAGTGGAAGACTGTGAGGTACAGAGATGCCTGAACTTTATCAAAATGTCTTTTTTCCATTATAGGGCAATTTATACAGGACCAGGCCTGCTGGAGGCAGATGGGGGGGAAAGGGGGGAAAAGTGTTGTAGCAGGACTGATAGAGAGGGCTTTAAACTAGGTTTGAAGGGGAAAAGAATAGGACCAGTTTGCTAGAGATGAGCATGGGGGAGAGCATGCTGGTGCTGGGGGTGAAATGAAGAGCCCACCTGAAGTGCATGTACACAGCTGAACACAGTCTGGGGGGCAAACAGGAGGAGCTGGAAGCCACCGTGCAGCAGGAGAGCTATGATGTGGTTGCCATCACAGAAACATGGTGGGAGCACTCACGTGAATGGAGAGCGGCAATGGTGGGTTATAAGCCCTTCAGAAGGAACAGGTGAGGAAGGAGAGATGTGGGGGCTGTCTGTACATTTGGGAGTGTTTCAGCTGTGTAGAGCTCAAGAACAGACAGCTGCAGGTTGGCCAGCATGACACACATCTACAAGAAGGGTCAGAAAAATGGCCCAGGAAACTACAGGTCTCTCAGCTGACATCAATGCTGGGGAGGGCTATGGGACAGATTATCTCAAGTGCAATCACACACCACGAACAGAACAACCAGAGGATCAGGTTCAGCCACAATGGGTTTAGGAAAAGCAGGTCCTGTCCGATCAACCTGATCTTTTTTTATGACCAGGAGACCTGCCTAGTAGATGAGGGAAAGGCTGTGGGTGCTGTCTATCCTCAGTAAAGCCTTTCATACTGTCTCCCACAGCATTCTCCAAAACGGGCAGCCCACAGCTTGGACAGGTGCACTCTTCACTGGGTTCAGGACTGGCTGGATGGCTGGGTCCAGGGAGTGGTGGTGAAAGGTGCTGCATTAGGCTGGCATCTAGCTTCTAGTGGGGCTTCCCAAGGCTCAGTTTAAGGCCAGTCCTCTTTAATATTTTTGTCCGTGATCTGGATGAGGGGACTGAGTGCAGTCTCAGTACATTTGCAGACAGCACAATGTTGGGCAGGAGTGTTGATCTGCTGGAGGGCAGGAAGGCTCTGCAAAGGGATATGAACAAGCTGAATCAATGGGCCAAGACCAGCTGTATGAGGTTCAACCAGACAAAGTGCTGTGTCCTGCACTTTGGTCACAACAACCCCATGTAATGCTACAGACTTGGGAAAGAGTGGCTGGAAAGTTGTCCAGTGGAAAAAGACTTGGGAGTGTTACTCAACAGCAGGCTGAACATGAGCCAGCAGTGTGCCCTGGTGGTCAAGACCACCAACGGCATCCTGGCCTGTATCAGGAATAGTGTGACCAGCAGGACCAGGACAGCAATCAGTCATCCCCCTGTACCTGGCACTTGTGAGACCACACCTTAAGTCCTGTGTTCAGTTCTGGGTCCCTCGCTGAATCAATGGGCCAAGACCAGCTGTATGAGGTTCAACCAGACAAAGTGCTGTGTCCTGCACTTTGGTCACAACAACCCCATGTAATGCTACAGACTTGGGAAAGAGTGGCTGGAAAGTTGTCCAGTGGAAAAAGACTTGGGAGTGTTACTCAACAGCAGGCTGAACATGAGCCAGCAGTGTGCCCTGGTGGTCAAGACCACCAACGGCATCCTGGCCTGTATCAGGAATAGTGTGACCAGCAGGACCAGGACAGCAATCAGTCATCCCCCTGTACCTGGCACTTGTAAGACCACACCTTAAGTCCTGTGTTCAGTTCTGGGTCCCTCGCTACAAGAAAGACTTTGAGGTGCTGGAGTGTGTGCAGAGAAGGGCAACAAAGCTGGTGGAGCACAGAGCAGCTCACAAGTGTTGTGATGAGCAGCTGAAGCAGTTAGAGTTGTTTAGCCTGGAAAAAAGGAGGCTCAGGAGAGACTTTACAGCTCTCTACAACTGCCTGAAAGGAGGCTGTAGCCATGTGGAGGTCAGCCTTTTCTCCCAGGCAGCCAGTGGCACGATGAAAGGATTTGGTCTCAAGCTGTGCCAGGGGGGTTCAGGTTGAACATCAGGAAGAATTTCTTCACTCAAAGGCTTGTCAGGCATTTGAATGGCTGCCTAAGGAGTGAGCAGGTCTTGAAGCATTTGAGAAGGTGGTGTGGCACTTGATGCTATGGTTTAGTTGGCATGGTAGTGCTCAGTCAAACATTGGACTTGAGGGTTTTGGAGATCTCTTTCAACTAATGTTTCTATGATTCTGTCATTCTAGGACTCTGTGAAAGTGAATGATGAAATATATTATAAAACCCATCTCCTTAGACAGAAAGCAAAACTTTATTTCTTGGAAGTGTTTGTCTGCTTACACATTATGAGAAACTCAGTTCACCCTCATACTACTTACTTTTTAAAATCTTGCTCTCAACGTAGTTCAGGACCAATACCTTTGATTTTTGTAGCATCTGAAATTTGTCCAGACATAAAAATTCAGCAGGACCAGTGTCCTGAATAGTGCTTCATGTTTATTCTTCTTAACTTTCCAGCTCATAAATTTATTCCTGTCTAAGAAAGTGTGCACTATGTAGTACTGAATTACCATCTTACACATGGTATTATCCAATGTGTTCTCTACACTATGTAAAGTTCTACATAATTACAATTAATGCAGAAAATTCAAAACGTTCTGCACATTAGCAGGAACTATATATCTTCCACTTGGTGACTTGCACTAATAAACATCCCCTCCTATTGTAATTTAAAAATGGTAAGACCAGTTGTGGCCTGCTTTCTGAAATGAATTGGCTTACTGCAGGGAGTAAAGCAATCAGGTTTTGACCATGTCTAAGATGAGTCTAATGTTTTGTCTGTGCAAAATTCAAAGCAATAAAACAAAATAATGAATGCAATAGCAAAAACAGCTTCCACCATTCGGTATTTATTTGACACACACAAATTTGAAAGGATTTAATAAATCCCTGACAAGGACACTTGTATTGGTCTAACCAAAACATTTTTTATTTTGTTTTACAGATTTTGGCCATTGTGTCCATTCTGTTCATCGTCCTGTCTACTATTGCTTTGTCTCTCAACACACTGCCAGAACTTCAAGAAATAGATGAATTTGGGCAGCCAAATGACAACCCTCAGCTAGCACACGTTGAAGCTGTGTGTATTGCTTGGTTTACCATGGAGTATCTTTTACGTTTTCTGTCCTCACCAAATAAGTGGAAGTTCTTCAAAGGCCCATTAAATGTCATTGACTTACTGGCTATCTTGCCGTACTATGTCACCATTTTCCTCACAGAGTCCAATAAAAGTGTCCTGCAGTTCCAAAACGTCAGACGTGTGGTTCAGATATTTCGAATTATGAGGATCCTAAGGATTCTTAAGCTCGCCAGACATTCAACGGGCCTTCAGTCTTTAGGCTTTACACTCAGGCGGAGTTACAATGAATTGGGCTTGTTGATATTATTTTTAGCCATGGGAATAATGATATTTTCAAGTCTTGTATTCTTTGCTGAAAAGGATGAGGATGCTACAAAATTTACAAGTATTCCTGCGTCATTCTGGTGGGCAACAATCACTATGACTACAGTAGGATATGGTGACATTTATCCTAAGACCTTATTAGGTAAAATAGTTGGAGGACTTTGCTGTATTGCTGGAGTGCTGGTCATAGCCCTGCCCATACCAATTATTGTGAACAATTTCTCAGAGTTTTATAAGGAGCAGAAAAGACAGGAGAAGGCAATTAAGAGGAGAGAAGCACTTGAGCGAGCTAAAAGAAACGGCAGTATTGTCTCCATGAATCTGAAAGATGCCTTTGCTCGCAGTATGGAAATGATAGATGTAGCAGTAGATTCGGGAAAGCTTGGAGAACCACTCAGTCCAAAGGAGACACCTGATAACAGCCACCTATCCCCAAGCCGGTGGAAATGGGCCAGAAGGACAATGTCTGAAACAAGCTCAAACAAATCTTATGAGAACAAATACCAAGAAGTTAGTCAACAAGACTCCCATGAGCAATTAAACAATGCTGCAGCATCCTCCAGCCCACAGCACCTCAGTGCCCAAAAACTGGAGATGCTGTATAATGAAATTACCAAAACCCAGTCTCAGCCTAATCTTAATGCTGGTTACCAAGACCAGTCAGCAAAGCCACCCAGTTATGAAGAAGAAATAGAAATGGAGGAAGTTATAGGTCAGAGAGACCCGTTGCCGACGGGCCCTGCGGACATCGTGATGGACATGAGAAGCACATCCAGTATCGACAGTTTTGCCAGTTGCGCAACTGATTTCACGGAAACAGAGAGGTCTCCACTCTCTCTGTTTCCTGGCTCTCACTTGCAAATGAGATTTCCAGCTGATGCTGTTAACCTGGAAGAAAACCAAAGAGCAAGAAGTTCTCAGTTTATACCATTTGCAAAAGACAGAGGATTTTCTCCAACTGATGTCACCTTTGACTATAATCCAATCAACAGAGCTGTTATCAGTGATGGCAGTGGGTCCCAAACTGTTTCACATGGTCATTTTCATTTTGACACTGCCATGGAAAGCCCCAAAAGCTCCCTGAAAGGTAGCAACCCATTAAAGTCTAGATCCCTTAAAGTTAATTTTAAAGACAATAGAGGTGGCGCTCCACAAACTCCACCAAGCACCGCAAGGCCACTGCCAGTGACAGCAGGAGGAGACTTCACACAGGCTACCCCTCAGCACATCAGCACCATTCTCCTAGAAGAAAATTCCCCCCAAGGTGAACGGCCTGTACTTGGTGCAGACGCACCTGCACTTTGTCAGGGACCTGCTAAAAAATCATCCCCTCTCTTTCCCAAACAAAAAATTTTCACTTTCCCTTCAAAAGAGAGGAGAAGCTTCACTGAAATAGACACTGGAGAAGAAGAAGAGTTTATGGAGTTACATGGTATGAAACATGAGAAAAAACAGGATATCAAGACAAATTGCTGTGGGGATAGACACAGTGATGGCAACAATTTACCAGGGGAGCCACAGGTCAGCTCTTCACCCAAAAGCATGAGCCACAACTGTACTCAAGACATTTACCATGCTGTGGGTGAGGTAAAGCCAGACACTAACCAAGAAGGTCACAAAATGGAGAACCATTTATTTGCTCCAGAAATTCATTCAAGTCCAGGAGAAACTGGTTATTGTCCTACTCGTGAAACTAGCATGTGACTAGTTACAGAAGCAATAAAAATATCTTTTCTTAAAACACAGTTAGTAATGCCTATGAACTAAAACATGGAAAGCCTCAACAAAAGTGCATAAAATGTTATTTTTGCATGGCATGAAGAGTTGTTTAGTTTAAATACTGTTTAATTAAAAAAAAAAAGACTGCTTTTGTAACAAACTGAAAAAAACAGGGAAAAAATTACTCAAGAATGGTGAATACAATAAAGAGGGCTTTATTAGGAGCCAGTGGTCTGCAACATCTGACATTTTTGATCCTTTCACTTATGATTGTAGACAGGTTTTGAACTCTTTAAACTTTTTTTTCCCTCAGTTACAATGAATTTTAGAATTTGCACATGAAAGGATGAAATGTCAATGCATGCATTCATAAGGATGTGAAACAAGGTGCTTTGAGCTTGCAAAATGCATATACTTGTAAATAGTTTGGGGTTGGGGGAAAGCTACTGTTAACAAGGATTTATGGAAAAAGCATTTCCTGGGACACAGGTACTTCCTTCACAGCGTGCTGCCTGGAGGTTTTGTACAGACTTATGTTGCAAAATTGCAACTTCTACTTAAAGCATCTCACGTATCTTGCTTTCTGTTAAAAAGCTCACAAGTATATCTGTTAATTAAGGACTACAGTATTTTAGTTTATCTGTGCTATAAATCATGATGGGTTTTTTGTTTTTTTTTTTTACTTGTAGAACTTCAGTTATTGTATTTGCCAGTTTAATTAATGATCCTGCGAGGAAAAGCAAAGATTTAATGACCAGAACTTGAAGCATTTGATATTTTTATAGAAAATTGCCAACATTTCATAACTGAGAAAAAAAAAGTTCCATTTTAAAATTTAAAAATCATCGTTATTTCGGTGGCAATAAATAGTGCCAAATGGCTATTCAGATATATCCAAAAATTTTCAACCTCATACACTATACCTTGGTATTAAAAAAAAAAAAAATATTTCCCACACTCTTATTTTTCCTCTGATTTAACATTATTTGCTTCTACATGATCTTTGATGTTGTACCTTTTGTTCCCCATGCAGCTCACATACTTCAGTAATGGTAATGTTGTTGAAGCTGTTAAGGTGTAAGGACATAAGAGACAAGGTTTGTAGGGGAAAGTGGTACCTTTTGTTATCATAAATCATATAGCTGGAGAAGAAAAGGCTTCACGTACATGTGATTTGCCTCAGGTCTTCCATACCCCAAAGCTTGTTTGTGTTTTTCATTTCAATCATTTGGACTGACAGAAGGTATCACTTGACTCACCAACTTTGCCTCAACCTTCCATAGCTGTTCTGAAATGGAGAACAGGATTTCCACTAT
The DNA here is from genome assembly GCF_017590135.1 of Pyrgilauda ruficollis. Classification (NCBI taxonomy): domain Eukaryota; kingdom Metazoa; phylum Chordata; class Aves; order Passeriformes; family Passeridae; genus Pyrgilauda; species Pyrgilauda ruficollis. The sequence goes on along the minus strand of NW_024516984.1, from coordinate 8,756,429 downwards.
ACTTAAATAAAGGAAAATGTCATTCCACTGACAACTGCTAAATCATCTTTCATTTCTCTGATTTCTCCAGCTTTGTAAAAGAAAGATGCTGAACCAAAGCCTTCATTACAAAGTACCCATCTAACCACTGTCTTGAAAAAGCCATTTTTATTTTATCCAGAATCCATAGCTTCTTATCCTATAAAATATTTTTTAAAGTTTCTAGAGTGCTTTAATTCCCTAAATCATAAAAAGTTTATTCAGTTCATGAATTCTGATCATAAGCAAATGTATGCAGTTACACAGACATGCCCTAGAAAATGTTCCCCTTTGTTTTGTTTGGGTTTTTGGGGTTTTTTTTTTTTTTTTTGTTTTGTTTTGTTTTATTTTGGTTTTTTTCTTTGTTTTTTTTTTTTTTTTTTTTTTTTTTTTTTTTTTTTTTTTTTTTTTTTTTTTTTTTTTTTTTTTTTTTGGTAAGGAAGACTTAAAAGCACGTTAGACCAATCAATGCATGGTTTGGAACAGGAGGCTTCTACTTACCATAGGTTAGTAGGTTAACTTTTACTTGTGTCTTTTTCTGTCACTTGAATATGTAACAATCAGGCACCTAATGCATTTAGTGTAAAGGAACAACCATTTTTGTTACAATACGACCATTTGCTTAAATGGCTGGGCCAATGCCACAGACCTCACTCCAGCCTGGCACACAGAAAAGAAAAGAGGCAAGTTTGAAGAGTCCCAAAATATTGATCCTGGTGGCTGGGCCAAACAATGAGCACAGCACAATCACTTAGGTGGAGTTTTTAAAAAAAAAAAAAAAGTTTTCTATATTTCTATCAGTTTTCTTATTTCTGTAACACGATAATATTGAGGTGTCTCTTCAGTCATTTGAATACCTGAGAATACAATGTCCTTTTTTTTTTCAAGCAATGTCTGGTCATTAATTCTCAAAATAAAAATGATTTTTTTTTATCTTTAATTGCAGTTCATTTCAACTTGTTGCTGCATTCAGTTTTATGTATTTATATTGTATTCTGCGTAACACTTTTCAATCATGTTTGTGTCTCACTGTCCCCAAACTTTCCTCTTTCATATTTTATAGTCATTACTCTTCTACATTTATTTTTTAGTTTCTAGATATTTTCAGTGACTAAAACTAAATGCCAGTCAATTTTTATATGCCTGAAGTGTTGGTTCGTATTTTCTATGTGCAGTTTTATGAAATCACATGGGCCTGTTTGATCTGCCTTTACATCCTAGTGAACTATTGAAGTCCAGATTAAGACCAAATGGGACCTGGTCCCATGCTCTGGATCCACAGAAAATTCCTATTCAAGACAATGATGTTCTGGCAAGACTGAGGTCTGTCATGTTCCTTCTGTGTGCTTTTTCTCCCAGGTGACCCTTACACTTTGGAAAAGCCCCTTAGACCTATGACACTTGATGGAAAGGGAGGAGTCTGGCCATAGGGAACCTATAGCAGGAACAGAGATTTCATTCCTAAAGCTCTCCTGAGCTAAAGTTCATGCAAACCTGATTCCAGCCCATTAAAATCACTAGAAATTTTAAAAAAGTAAAGTCAAGGCCTCAGTTCTTGTGCAAATGAATTTCCCCTGAAAGCAATGGGAGTCTGGTGGAAAAAGGGACTGACTGAAATCTAAATGAGAAGAACAATAGTCTCTCCCTCTTGATGAAAATCAACAGGAGCTTTAACTATATAAATCAGATGAAAGACCAGGCCCTTATTTGCTGCTGTATTTTAAATGTTTTCAGAGAAGCACATTTATTTTGAAAGAGATGCAATTCACTTTATTAACAGATGCTTTATTTTTTTGAAATACTGGAAACAAAATTATTAAGCTTTAGAAGTGCTTTTGGTATAATTTTGTTATCTACTTTTGTCTATGCTGAAAACTATTTCCAGAAGCACAGGTTTAGAAATGTGGTTTTTCCAGTCTTGACTGCATATACAGGATCCACCTCTGAATACCAAACTTGTATAATTCCTGACTAAAATATCTTTTTGAGCAGTTGCAGGACTGGATCTAGCTTTCTATCCAGTACAGCAGGTGTAAGAAAAGTAGGCTGGGATCATTTCATTCATCATGGGTTGATATGCAGCAAATTATGCAAAATTACACAAGTATATTTTTCTGGTTTTCTAAACCTTTGAAGCCATTTCAGACTTATCCATTCACCACAGTAAGGGGAGAATGTGTCTGAGTTCTGGAGTCAGTCTTTTAATGCCAGCTGTGCAATTTCAAAACAAGGAGTCTTAGGAAGAAGTGACTCCTTTGTGCACCTGAAAGGGGTCTGACTCCTCGCATGACTGGAAAATGAAGAATGTTCAGGGAGATAGCTTTGCAATTGATCTATTTTTTATATTTTTTACTAACTGCAGAATCGTGAATCAAAGTTTTAATTCCTTTACAATGATGAAACCAATGAACATATTTTAAAAATATACACAGAGTAATGAGAAGAGTTTTTGAGTAATAGTCACATTAATCCAAACCTGGGTGGGGGGAAGGAGGGAATAATATATCGCACAAACAAACTGCAAAGGAAGTTCCTACAGGAAAGCTGTTTACAGGGCAAGTATGTAATGCAAAGAATGTAACAAGGTGTAGGAAGTTTTTGCACTACCGAATTTATACAAAATACACTTTTTTTAAATGAAAACACAAAAGGCCTTTTAATGCTACATTGTATAGACTATAGAAGCCTCTGTGCTAATGCAGCAATCTAATGCACTGTGTCCTCACTTCACAATTGGTCTCAAAATTCAAACATTAGTGATGTTAGAGAGGTGATATCTGATCTAACACTAGAGCAACGGACATGAAGAGCCTTTTAGCACACTATTATGTAACCCAAAATGTGTACAGTTGTATTTTTGCCTATAACATTCATAAATCAAAATTACAGTTGGCTTCCATGAGTCATTTCCTAACAGGTAATACTGGGCAATGTATCTGTATTCCTTGAAAAACAATGAGTTCTTTTAAAAGTAGACCTCTTCCCTTCCATGTTGACTGAGCTTCTGTTTCCTTCAAGGTTTATTTTCAGTTTATTTATTAACTGCTTCAACCTCATCTCCAAACTGCAGTCCAGTAAAAAAGACAGTTGTCTTCTTGAAGCTCTATTGAAGATAGTCAGACTGGTAAAAATGTCCAGGGTTTAACTTATTGGCTTTCTGATTCAAATAATTTTTTAATCACTTGGATAGAAAATATATACTTTGATCATAAAAACATATATTAGAAGCAAAATAATGCAACAAATATGCCTTTTTTTTTTTTCTAAGTAGCCAGCACAGATCAAGCAAGAAATGCAAACACAACAAAGGGGGAAAGAAGGGCAGAAAACTGTAAGTAAACAAGGCATGTTTTAGTGTACTATATAAAAAGAGATGTAATAATACACATGTAAAAGAATCCTTGTTCACACTAAATGAGGTAAAAATGCCAGTAGCAAAAGATTTAATTCCACTCCTCCATCATAATTTTAACCTAGAACCAACAGGATCAGCAGTGCCATTACCCACTCGCCTGCCACATGAATATCTGATCTGTAATCATTTTTCAGAAGACTTTCCTGAAAAATAAGATATCAGTTGTTGGTGTCTTTATTGATCTTTAGATCTCTTCCCATTTCCTTCCCAATATCAATCTTCTCTTCTTCTTGGAAGTGGTCAGAAGGCAGCCCACCCAACAAGATGACAGGTGTCTTGTTTGTCAGGAAAGTGTTTTGGTAGTGTGGTGCAAATGGCCAGATGCTGCGTTTGAACCAAGGAACCAGAACTGAGTGTCACTTCTCCCTGTTTTCTAGTTGTAAAGTGCTCTGAATTCTCCAGTGTCCCCACAGTGTACCCATCCTTCATGCAAGAGCTTTCAGTGTTCTTGCAGGAACTTTTTAAAAAGCAGTTGATTGGTAAATGCTATTAAGAGAGCCATCGGTCTAAGTGTGAATATTTGTCTTTTGTCCAACCTAGTTTTATTAGTGGCGGTCTGTTGCGGCAAACACTCTGTGTGTGGAGACACAAGGCTTGACTCCATTTCAGAAGGCTGATTTATTATGTTATATATTATACTAAAATACTACATTAAAACTATACTAAAAGAACAGAGAGAAGAGAAAGATCAGAAGGCTACAAAGAACAAGAATAGAATAGAATGCATAACAAAATCCTGTGACTGCTCACAGCCTTGACACAGGTGGCTGTGATTGGTCATCAATTGAAAACAATCCACATGGACCAATTGAAGATGCACCTGTTGCATTCCACAGCAGCAGATAGTAATTGTTTATATTTCTTTCCTGAGGTTTCCAGCTCCTCAGGAGGGGAAAAAATCCTAGGAAAGGATTTTTAATAAAATATCATAGCTACAGTGGTCAGTTTAACTGCCGCTGAAATGCTTTCTGAAACTGATCAGATGTTCTGGGAGCCAGACCTTTTGCAGGTCCTCTGTCAGTTTCCTTAACAAAGGAAGGTTAGGTAACTGGCAGGCAAAAATGAAAGAAAACGTTTTGTTTGCATTGTGTACTTGTATTTGTCTTTGAGTTTATTTTGTTCCAGGTTTAAACAGTATTTCTTTTAAATGCTGAGTTATGATATTTAGGAAGTATTACCCTTTAGCAAAATGGAGATTTCTTCCAAAACAGCAGTGATACTTTCTAATCCTATATTATTATTGATTGGTATTTAATTTTCTTTTATGACACCTAACACAGACCCTGATGAATACCACTGTGGAACAAGGAAGTAGCACACAAATATTACTGCTCTTTTAACTTAAAAGTAACTAAAAACCATGGTATTAGCTTAATTTAATCCAAAAAAAGATGATTATCCTAATTATACCTATCAACTAAACAGAATGGTCACCTTAGACATCAGCTGTTGTCCTGTGATTAACATAACCATGAATCTAACAGCAGTCTGTGTAACTAAATTCATTAGGGTAATTTTTAAACTCAACTATTCAAATACATATTTAGCATCAGCAGGAATAATGTACACTTCTAAATCTGGAAGTCTATGGCTATGTTAGAGAAAATCTGGCATCTTAGAGAAAATCAGGAGAGATCTCTTGACATGAACCTCTCAGTTATCCCCACTTCTCATGCTTTGGTTCACATAACCAAGCAATCCTGCACCATACAAACTGGACCACTTTTAGGTGAAGTTGAACCAGAAAACTTCTTCCATGAAGGCACCAGCTATGCTGCAGGCAGGATAAAGCATTCAGACCCAGATACCAGATGAGAGCAAGTCCAAAATTTGTACCCCAATAGTGTAAACTGTCAGCACAAACTGTTGTCCTCAACAAATCTCCTGGTATTGTATGACTTGCTAATGTAGACATAGATCTCTACCATGGCTACTGTCTTCAGCCCATGTAGCTCTTGGATAAATCACTTATTCAAGCAAATTTTGCCATTTTCATAAGTGGTATTGCTTAAAAAAACCAATACGTAGCCAAAGATTAAATTGTTCCCAGTGCATTCCCCAAATTAACCCATACAAAATCATTTAAGCAATAAATTCATGATAACCTTTGGACAGTTGTGTTTTGTAGTTTGGACCAAACTCTATATACTGCATATTTCTACAGTGAATTTACTCTAAAGTTGGTATTACATTTAATGAAGACAGTACAGACAGCACTAGACTTACTCCAAAATCAGTGGAATTATTAAACTGATTGCAAGTAGCTTTACTTCACTTAACAGTAACTTACTTTACTGCTTACCCTTACTTTATACTGCTATGAATATTGCAAATTGCTGTGCATTGATGGAGGATCAGAAGCCCAGCTTGAGAATTTTGTGCCGATTTGCCATTGTCTAGATATCTTCCTATTTGGATCACCAGCTGAAATTCATTTAAATTGAGGAACTAGTAGGGTTTTGCTTGTGTGCTTTGTTGCTCTGATGTCTGGGACATACCTTGTGTAATGCAAGGAACAAAAAGCCTATTCTTTATCTTACTTATTTTAACCATTTCAAGGTGGAGGACATAAGTCTTATAGTGATATTTTTGCTCTAAGTTTTGCTCAGATAGCATCTCTCTGTGAAGGTTCAGAATACAAAACATTTATACCTGTTCTTGAAGTCCTTAAGCAGAACGCCAGTGGGAATTCTGCCTGTATAAAACTGAAGGATGAAGCAATATATTGTAGTGTTAGGAAAAAGAAACAGTTTCTAACACATTACTAAATACATTAAAAAAGAAATCTAAAAAACCACTGTTGGGGACAATCATGGGTACTTCTGCTAGGATGCAGAGTTCTGGATTTATATGTCTAAATTATCAGAGTTCTGCAGAGTTTTAGCTGTGAAACTCTTTCAAAAATCAAAGGAGCCATGCTGATAAGCTGAAACATGGAGGGATTAGTGTACAAAGAAGCTGAGCATTGAATACATAGCCTATTGCTTTAAGATCACTGTAAATATCAAATTAAATATGTACTAATTCATGTTTATATGTTATTACTGTGTTAGTTTCATAGATACAGTAGCATGACTATTATTAGTTTTATGGAGTTTAATGAACTTTACTTTGTATTCCTCTGTGAATGCTCTGAATGCTGCAAACAAAAAAAGCACAATGGTATTTTTTCAAGTTCTCTTGGGGCAATAGCAGTGTCTTCACTATTGTTCAGTTTTTCAGATTTAGCAACATTTCATCATACATTGTTCTATTAATAACGTATCTTTCTTTAAAAGTACTGTCACTAGGAGATAAAAGCATATGTGATAAGTCTTGTCTAATCTCATTCATCTGCCTTTACAAAATGCCCCAGACATTTTGTGGGAGAATATGCTGCTTTTGCTTCATGCATTGTTTGTATTTGGGGGTGGGGCAGGGGAATAATAGGGCATTTTGCAATGGTAATTGCATCAAACATGCTTTTTTCATTATTATTGTATTTGTTAGAAACATTTTGATTTAGTTTCTTTCTGTAGATAAAACTTTGACAATAGCTTTATTTTTTCAACTAACCAATTGATTTCATTAGACTAATAACTTCTCACATTTAGTGGTATTCGTATCAATGTTTCCATATCAGCTGCATTTTACCTTCATAAAAAAGGAAATGTGATTATTATTTTTGTCATACTAGATTTTGCTGATCAACTAAGTATTTCTGCACCAATCTACATATTAATATGCATGTTGTAGTCTGTACAATTGTTCAACATCAAAATATCTGTTTAATTTATGTCAAATGTCTTTAAAATAAATGCATTGTTCTCCATTTCAGTCTGATAGAATAAGCAGGATAGTAAATAAATGTGTAAATGAATCATCTGTGTCTCATTTCAGTTCTCTTCATGAAACCACTTTACATTGAACATTGCATATATACCAAAACAATTATCCATAGTGTCTTTAGGTGTCATTACTTAACAAAATTATACAGGAATCTCTGACAGACAATGTGTACAGAAATAAATCACTTGGCTATGCAAATAAAGTCAGAATCCATGCTTTTTTATAAAAAAAATATGAAATGTAGTGATTCTAAGCCTTTTTCTTCTCTCTCTGTTCAGAATTACTGGTAATTACTGCTCACACTGTCACAGATGCAAAGCCGCAAATGACTTTACAAGGGTGAGTAAACAGTATTGCCTGCAGGATGGAAAGCAGAAGCATGGAAAGATTTGGAACCCTTTATTTAGCTAGTCAAACCTAGATACCTCAGCCTAATATTCAGGCATAGTGGATAAACCAATTTCTTGTCCATCTTAAAACTGTAAGAGAAAATTTATAGTGGAAATTATTTTACTCCTTTAAGACAACTCATGAAAATTACAAGTACTTTTTTACAGGCAAAGTTTTGCTCCAAATCCACATATAACAGAACAACTCTATCACTCACAAAATTAGGAATATAATACTCTCACCTTCAAATTAGAAAGCTATTTTCAATGTCAACATCTGAACAGCACTGCAGTGAAGCAAAAATGGAAGTCCAAGTCCATCCCTTTGATGAGAGCAGAGACGTTTTATTTTCACAACCTCTCTGTGCTGTACATCTCTTAATACACCATTCACGGTACTGCAGAACCTCTACCCTTTCAGCTTTTAATCTCGGGGTTCCCTCTATGAATGTGCAGCACTGTACATAAATCTAAATTTGTTCCATCTTTCTATTCTACCTCAAACACATTCCAAATTTCCTTTTTCCTTTAAAAAAAAGAAAAAAACCCACACCTTTGTTATTGCTTGTCCAAATCTCTTCTTCTTGGCATCCATGCGAGTAATTGCATTTTAAGGAAAGGATTTGGGGGGTTATATATCATTCAATAACCAAGCAGCCCACACAGCTAATCATGGTATCCAGGAGTATTTGCAAAACTGCAGTTCTACATGAACATTCCAGCTGCCACATGGTTCCATCCTGCACCAAAACCTGGGCCTCTTCAGATTTTGGTTGTGCAGAAAGGAGACTAAACCACATAGAAGTAAAAAAGTGGGAGCATTTTCCAAAAAGCAAATTCAAGGCACCAAGATACACCACTGTAGTTCCTAGCTCAACATCTCTTCAATCATACCATGAGCTTAGGAAATATTTCTGTTCCAACCATTTCATCTTTTCCCATCTTCTCCTCTCCATTTATTTTTTCTTGTGGAGCATATTTCAAAAAAAAAAAAACATGTCAAGAACCCCAGCATCTCATCCCAGACCCAAAGCAGCCTAAGAAAGGAACTGACTTGATGCTAGTGAAAAAATAAAATATAGAAAATGTCCACTATTTTATTGGTGCAATTTGACCTATGGCTGAAAACAAATGCAGCTAGGAAGCAGGAAAACTATTTTATGGTAACATGCAAGGGTGATATGTGTTTGGGATTAGGTCCTAAAGAAAGAAGTATTCTTGGCAGACCAGGAATAGAGCAGGTCAGTAGAGATGATATTGACAAAAATACTGAGGTAGCATTAGGTTAGCACAAGAAATATCCCACCATAATCTATTTAGAGGGAAAAACAAACCATAGCATTTCTAGATATAAATATTAGGAAAGTAAGGAACCTAAATAGTCAGGTTATCATGTTAAATCTTAATTTACTGTATAGGCTTAAACCATGTTTCTTCTGACTCTCTGAATGCAAATTTTCATTTTGAAAAGTGAAAAATAGACACTATTAATCAGATGATGAGAAAAAAATATCTGCAGTTTTCTTAGCTAACATCAGGGAGCCCAGAGGGAACATGAGTTTACTCAAGGCTGCTACAAAAGCATTTTTAGTCTTAAAAAGTATTTAATAATGTTGAACTATGATAACCATAAAATATGCCTTATTTGAAGAAAGTAAAGACGTATCATGCATATGGCATCAGAAGGAACGGTGCCATTCAAGAACATTTTTATGTTGTTATAAATAAGTTTGATTTGTTATTTCTCACCATTCATTCTCATGCATTCTACAGATTATCATCTTTCCCATACTGGAAATCAGCACAACAATTTATTGTGAATCACTGCTAAATTACAATTTAGGTATTCCTGCAAAACATTCAGGTTGAGTTATGTTGCCATTCACTGGTATTGAAACTACTGATGAAACTATTGCTGTCCTTTGCAAAAGAAATCTCTTTTTTTATTATTTGTTCTCTTATGTTGCAGTTTTCAAATGGCACTTTGCCATTATTCTTCAAAATATCTTCCCACAACAGTTTGTTTCTACTAGATGGCAAGAGGCGAGCTGTCGGCTGTCAAGTATCAGTACATTATTCATATCCATGCTATGAAAGCTAAAAAAGCTTCTTCAGGTATTTTTGCAATTTAGTGCATTTCTTATGGAAAAGAGCTTAAAGTGAACTTTAGTCCAGTTAGACACTGGACAATCGACAGTTAAAGAGCCACTACGAATACCCCAACTGCAAGAAGTGTTCCTAACTGATTAAACACTGAGGCATTCAATGATCAAAACCACAGATCCATAAAGAAGTAGAATTCATTTCCTCAGCCACCCAAAAAACTCTGTATTTAACACTTTTTCCCACTTAATCTCTTACTGGTTGTGATTTAGTAATTTTATTTTAATATATACAGAGGCTGGCATAATTGTACCATTCTCAGAAAGGAACTGGGTTTTCAGTTCTTCAGTCCTTTAACAGGATGGTAATAGAAGCATCTTATACCTGTGACTCATCTTCCAGTGGCAAGTCTGCTGATCACTTGAGCACTTGCACTAAATATATATATATATATATATATATATACATACACATACACACATAAAACACCCACACACACACAGAGCACATATGGAATGTGGCACTGTCTTAGCACCACAGTCTTGCAAACCAAAACCCTACAGTACTTTGCATTTGTGCTATGATATAGCCACAATCTAGAGAGATTTCTCAGTTCACCAAGGCACAGCAGAAAGTTCTCATAGTTCTCACAACTCTAATTCACACTTGAAACAAAACAAGTCACATATCTAGGACATCACTTTCCATTCACACAGAAGAATTGAAGTGTTAACCTGCACATCACTGGGGTTGTTACAAGGCTTATATACCTGGCAGTAAACTAAAACATACATAGACTGGAATAATTTCATTCTAGTATGAACACTAAGCATCTGCAAAATTTCATTCTAATATAAACAGTTACAACTCCAAAAGAAGAAGTTTCTTTTAGCAGCAACAATACAACTACTGGTTTAATTATCAGCCACTCCTGCTTGCCTGACCACCCTTTTCATCAGAAGGACATAAGCAAGTCCTGCTTAATAACTTCAAGCAGGTTTCACATGTTTACCTTGCAAGATGGGAGAAAAGCTCCAACTTTGCTATTAAATATTTCAAGACTAAGTTAAAAGCTACTCACACTTCTTGGGAAGGACAAAATAAGATTCCCAGTAATCAAAAAAAAAAAAAAAATAAAGACCTTAGTACATACAGAAAGAAAATAATTTTTATAGTGTTAAAAAATAACAGAAAAGAGTAGCTACTGTTTTTCATGTCTGAGATCTCATTCTCACCCACAAACATGAATAAAGAAGAAACAGATTTAAACAGGCACCACTGCATAAATATTCCACTACCTCTGCTTTCTGTGAGTACAGTTTCACTTCAGTGTTTCTCCCCAGTTAACAATGAAATTGATTTTTGTATAATCAGCATGTTTTGTTTCCTTGGACTTTCTAGTCATGACTTCTGCAGAATTAAAACTCAGGGACTGTCAGTAATGTAACCAGAGCTCAGAATGAATAAAATTGTAATTCCAGGAGTGTACTGATGTTGCAAATTGACATTCATTGTGATGAGTGATCAAGGCAAACTCCTTTGCTGTTGTGCATGTGTTCAGAGGTATTGTCTGTCACAATAGCTATTTACACAGAGTTAGAAATCTAACAAAATCTACCAACCTCCCATTTTTAAATGACAGTAAATTATTTCCTCTTAATTTGGAAGCGTGGGTTGAAAACAGCACCAGATTTAGTTTCATCCATTCAAATGTATCTCAGATTTTCTGGTATTCACTACAATTGATCTTCTTTGACACTTTTACAGATATACAATAAAGTGTGTCTCTCTTTACTATTTTCACACTATTTAACATTGTTCCAAGTTCATTCTCTTTCTTTCAGGTTGCTAAACACATTCAGTGCTCAGCTAATCAGTAGAGCCAGAGAATCGTATTTCCAAGACCTTATTTTCACAGTGGGAACAGTTGCAAAGCTGTGAGCTCCTACTGTCTAGCATATTTACCAAAATGAACAAACACATAAATAAATTATTACTTCTAAACAAGCAAAGTTTCTGAGAGGTCCCTAATGATCATTTCTTGGAAATATAGTTTCCTAAGCTGCAATTGTGGATCTCAGGTATAACTCCACAGAAAATGGTGCCAAATGTCAGTCATTACTCAGTATACCAGAGATGCCAGTATTTGGCCAGTGATCTGGGGACTCTTTCCATGTGTTTTTATGAGAAAATCTTCATCGACATAAAAGATAATCTGTAAACATAATTTAAATTCATTAAAGCATGTAAACACTACAGATTTGTTCAATTTACTTAAATGCATTGATTGATTAGAGGGCTGGAGCTCCTCTCCTATGAAGACAGGTTGGGATAGTGGGCATTTTTCAGCCTAGAGAAGGCTCAAAGGACCTTATAGAAGACACAAGTACCTAAAGGTGTCTACCAGAGACTTGGAGAGGAACTTTTCCCAAGGGCATATAGTGATAGGACAACGGGGAATGGTGGTAAGCTGAAAGAGGGCAGATTTAGATTAGACATCAGGAAGAAATTCTTTGAGTGTTGTGAAGTACTGGAACAGGTTGCCCAGAGGAGCTGTGGACCCCTCAACCCTGGAATTGTTCAAGACCAAGGTGGATGGGGTCTTGAGCAGCCTGGCCTAGTTGATGATGCCGCTACACATGACAAGGGGTTACAACTAGATGTTCTTTAAGGTCCCTTCCAATCCAAGCATTCTATGATCTAAGCCAAGGAGAAATCTGTGTAACTTCATCAGGAGTTTTGCATAAGGGCTATAACAGCATGTCCCTATAAGAGCAGTCAGTGCTACACACCATTCCAACTTACCTTTCCTCTTTCTAGAGGAAGTCCCAGACACGAGGGCAACACAATGGTTTGACATTCAGTGATGTGAATGTGACAATGAACATGGCTGGTGATAATGTAGCAACTATATTGTCTTTAACTCAAGTCTCATATGTAGTTCTTCAGCTGGGACGGAATAAAACACCCATCAGTTCCTTTTCCATGTATGAATTAACCTCAGCAAAGGGGAGGAGACCCTGCAGAGTTCATAATACTGAATACTGTAATACATTTTTCTCTAAAACTGCATTCCATTAACTGAGAATAATGCAGCCTTTATTCTTTCATACATATATTAGCTTAATGAGCCACTAAAGTGCCTAGTATTTAAAGCATACACAAAGATCTATAGTTTGAATTTCACAAGTCATCCAAATATCTTACAAGTGCCAATAGTACTCTCAACAGAAATTTAGCCTTTCATTTATTTTAAATTGCTCTTTCATTTTATTCCATAAATGCATTTATTTACAAGAAGGCAGTTGAAATCTTTAATACTGAATCAAGAAATCTAAGTTAGAAAAAGCAAAATGGGAACATATATGTCAGATGATGCCCTGCTCCTAATCAGGTCCCAGGAAATTAGACTCATTTTCTCTCTTACTTTCTCTAGGCAATTAATCAGAAAATTATTCCCTTCCCACTGATCAGAGTTCCATAAGGAAATCTGTCCCCTTGGAAGAAAAAATATCCACAAGGGGTCATGTGCTTTGGCAGAGACCTCCAGATCTCCCAGAGAGGCTGCTGAAACACAGGAATGTTGTGTTTAGACCTCACCATGGGAATTCCCCAGCATTCACATGGCCTGTGAATGTGACAAGGGAGTCATTGATTCAGCCTTGCCACTTTTGCAAAGTCCAAACTGTTTGAAACCACAGTCGATGCATGCCCAGAGGATCAAGGAAAGACAGAATACGGTTTCAGAACTACAACTATTTTCTATTGCAGACCAGCCTCACCCATGTCTTTTTGCCTTCTCAGAAGTTTATTGCATCTAATTGCCTCTGTATTATTGGCTCAGGAACAACACCCATAAATCTGTGAAATGTCTACATGGTATTATCCTTGCATAATCTTGGCATACTTGTAACTAAAATCCTTCACCAAATGGAAATTTACTGCCAGTAGTTTCTAGGCAGATGTGATTTTCCAAAATCTGTTATTTTACTCATTATTCTACCAGAAGTCTGGTCTGTCCTGTATTTCTATGTATGATGAATAATTTCAGTAATGTTATTTTAAAAGTCCTTTTGAGTTCTGTTACTTCGATTTTTCCATCATTCTATATCTCATAACTATTGCCATTGACTTATATGAAAAGGTAATTACAGCAGAGCAGCATTTTAGCTGATGCTAAAAAATACACATATATCAAGAGTATTCAACAATTTCCTTCCCCTTTGTTCCAAAATAACTGCATATAATACTATATAACCTCTATTATAACTAAATGTATGTTTTATGGTTGTGAGAATTTTAATATATCTCATTCTAAAGTCTACTGGTTCCATTTGTGTGATGGCTCAGCACTGCTAGTAGATTAAAAAAAAGAAAAAAGAACTTGTGCTGTCACACTTACGAGGAATTACAGTTTTTGAGCCAAGAAGTAGCTCTATCATGCAACAAAAGACTGTAATTCAACACACCTGAAAGAGCTCAGCAGCTTTGGAAGCCTGCCTTTTAGGCAGAAAAGACAGTCAAAGGGCTAAACTGGACTAACAATGCAAAAACTTTGATAAGGGACCTTGGAGTTTTCAATGGAATACTTCTTTCTTCCACCTTCCCAGCTTCCCTAATAAGTACTTTTTAATAGGGTTCTTAATAAATAATAATAAATAATAGGTTCATTCTACTTGAGGCAAGCTGAAAATAGAAGACCAATTCATGCAAATATGTAAAAGCAAAGGAAGTCTTCAGAACAAGGAAATTAAACCACTGCAATTTCTAGTGTTTGTGGGAGAAAAAAAACCAAACAATACAGAATGTTTGGGGAGGACTGAAACTCCCAAGATGCTAAAATGTATTCCAAAATACATTTGCAGCAACAGTGCAAAACAGTGATAAGTGATGTAAACAGTAGTAAGAAATTGCATTGGATCTCAGCATGTTTTCCAAGATATATACATAAAATTTACTTAATCTAACACTGTTGCAGACTAGAAACTTTATAGTCTTTATGCCTGCTGAAGATGTTCTGCACTCCAGCACGGAATTCTGTCAGGCCTATTTAAAGTCAAGTTCAGACTACCCATGTGCTATACTCATATCCTTCATTTCTCCTTATCTATTTCCTTCTAAAGGCTGGAAGAGAATTGTAAAAAAATGAGTTTATGCTATGTTAATAGTTAATATTCACTTGATAAGCATGCAAAAGCTTTATTCTCAGTAGGCGCATGCAGAGAGAGCACATGGGTATACCATATCTATACAAATATATTCACACACATACCTATATGCAGTTGGCCACACATTCTGTGGAATGGTTTGGGTTGGAAAGGACCTTAAAGATCATCTACATCCAACATTCCTGTGCTGGCCACCTGCAAGGCAGCAGTGTGGTCCCATCCTACCCATGCCTGCACCCCTGATGTTGGTAAGGGCTGCTGGGGGACAAGGATGGGGCAAGTGAGTGTCCCCCCTCACCTCTGGGAGGTGACAGGGTAGCCAGAGTCACAAGCAGGAGTGGCATCCTCTGCCAGCCTGTGCCACAGCTGGGAGGCTGATCTCAGTACTGGCCTCTCACAGAATCACAGAATATTCTAACTTGGAAGGGACTCACAAGGATCATCAAGTCCAACTCCTGGCCTTGGACAAGACAGCCCCAAGAACTCCACCACATGTGTGAGAGCTTTGTCCAAACTCTTCTTGAATTTTGTCAGGCATGGTGCTGTGACCACTTCCATGGGGAGCCCATTCCAATGCCCAACCACGCTTTGGGTGGAGAACTTTTTTCTAATATCCAACCTAAACCTCCCCTGACACAGCCTCAGACCATTCCTTTGGGTCCTGTCTCTGGTCACCACAGAGGAGAGATCGGTGCCTGCCCCTCCTCTTCCCCTCATGAGGGCATTGTAGACTGAATTGAGGTCTCCCCTCAGGCTCCTCCAGGCTGAACAGACCAAGTGACCTCAGCTGCTCCACATACAGCTTTCCTTCAAGGCCCTTTACCATTTTGGTTGCCCTTCTTTGGACACTCTTTAATAATTTAATGTCTTTTTTATATTGAGGAGCCCAACACTGCACATATGACTCAAGGTAGGGCTGCTCCAGTGCAGAGCAGAGCAGGACAATCCCCTCCCTTGCCTGGCTGGCCATGCTGTGCCTGATACACCCCAGGACATGCTTGACCCTCCTGACTGCCAGGGCTGACTCAGATTCA
The DNA here is from genome assembly GCF_017590135.1 of Pyrgilauda ruficollis. NCBI lineage: Eukaryota > Metazoa > Chordata > Aves > Passeriformes > Passeridae > Pyrgilauda > Pyrgilauda ruficollis. Next base: position 8,740,474 of record NW_024516984.1, on the reverse strand, counting down.
ACCATCAACCAGGACCCAGGTTCTTTTTTGTGGCACTGCTTTCCAGCATTTCCATCTCATTCTCCAGTCTGTACACACAACCAAGGTTGTTGCCTCCAAGGTGCAGAACCCAGAACCTCCCAACTCACTTCTCTTCACTAGAAATCAGAGGAAGAAGTTAAAGGAAAAATAAAATAAGTTCCCACATCTTACAGTGACAAAAATATTTGGAAGCTTTGTGACAATATCAGGAGTCAGAATCAGGACCCTCTAGAAGAATTTCATGATGTTTCCATAGAAAGAAAACATTGTTGTCTTGAAACAAGCTCTTTCACCCAGTGTGCAAGGAGATGATCCATAGTCAGAGTGGAGGTTATGTCTGGTTTCCTTCATATGCTAAAAGAAGTTTCTTTTTTCTATTCTTCTGTTCTTAGTTGCTGCAATTACTGAGACATTAAACATAATTTTTCCATTTGGGAGAAGTACATCAACATTAGAATATACTGAAGTCAAGTATCACAGATAATTTAACGTTGCAATTTCTTTCTTCATTGCCTAACAAGAAAAAGACAAATGAAGAGTCACAGTGTGAACGCAAGCAAGAGAACCCTGTTTGCTTCTTCATCAAAAGAATCAAGAGTCTGTTGATAACTTACAGTTGTTAGTAAGTTTAGCCAATACATCTTTAGCCAATACATGTGCTTCATCTTTCTAGACCTGTTAGTTTCAAACAAATCCTTAGGCAACCAAAATACAGAGTAGGCTAGAGAGACTGGAGGAATCTGTATTATGGGACTATGGATCTTTATCAGTGATAGTTTCAACAATGAGAGAAGAAGCAGTTCCCAAAAAGCCACAACTAAAAGCTGGAACTGTTCTTTTCTGCACTCTGATTAAGTACTTGTTAAAGTCTCTCTCTTCATATACAGCAAAGGTTGCTTCTGATCAAATCATGCAGGTACTCTGAAGAGGAGGTGTTTTACCGTTAAGGTAGAAGTAGAAAACAAATCAAAAAAATCAAGTCCAGTCACAAAAGCTCAAAAGCTGTCAGATAACATAAACAGGTCCCTATTCACACCAAACCACATCAATATGAGAGAAGAGTGGGTGCATTTTTCAGGACTGGCCTGCACAATCAGAACAGAGTCTGTTCTAGCTCTTTATCAGCTCTGGAAGAAGAGATTGAGATGACTAGGGCCAAAGAGAACAATCTTTTTTTAAGGCAGACTGAGAGGCATAATAAATTTTATCTATTCTCAGGCACAAGCATCTGAAAGACAAATGGATTCAAGGGCCTTGAAGCTGAAGTTGAATATCCAACCTACCTTAATGAACTGAATACTGGGAATGCCCAACTGGGACCATGGGTGCCTGTGGAAGATTTCTGCCTAGTTCTGACAGCTCAGAAATCCCCTCTTAGAGGCAAAGATTAGAGAATTTGACTCATTAGCAAACTGTCATAGGCACAAAACCCCCCATTTGTCAAATTAAAGATGCTTGGGCCATGCTAATTAAAAATAAAGTCTGGTGAGACTAGAAAAAAGTCTTAAGTTCTTGTTATGCTTTATACTTAATTTCTTTTCAAGAATGGAATGACTACTATACAAGCATTACCACATGTGCCTGCCTGCAAGGGGGAAAAGAGGAAGTGACACACTGAGAAATGCACCCTCCTTTCACAGCCTCCCAGAGCCCTGAAAAGCTTCTGGAGACTACTGACAGACTGAGGTTAACTGGTTTGAGAGGCCTGAGTGGGTGGAGCCATTGCCTTCAAGCCTTTTCCTTCTGAGACTGCCAAAAATTATGCTACATACAACAAAAGTTTTGCAACATGGATAAATGTCTTCCAGACTGAAATGAAAGCCTTGAGAGACAGGCAACTGAGCTGCACAAAGTAATGCCAAATAAGCATGATGTTCACAGTGCACCCATACACATACACAACGCTCACACACATGTATAATAGCATGTGACACAAAGGGCTACAAGACAAAAAATTTACCTTCACTAACTCAGTTTTGTCATCATCTTCCCGATGTCGGTAAATGCACTGGCTAAGAAGAGCATATAGTCTTTCCATGCGAGATATACTGACATTCTCAGTTGCCGCAATGACCAAATCCAGCACTTGCTGAAGCAAAAAAATGGAAACTGCAATTCAGAACAGCACACGATACATCCTATTTTCTTATATTTTTAAATAGAAGTGGCACTTCAGAAAACTGATTAAGTATCTCAAAAAGATTTAACTGGAGGAAGCAAATTAATATTTCACGTCAGAGAAAAACTTGCATTTCAGAGAGGATTTTCTTACTCATCACTATATTACATCAGTGATCATAACTGCAATTCAACTCCTTCTAGAACAGCTGGGAATGACACAATCTACTTTGTCACAGAGTGGCTGCCTCAGGGAAATCATGGTTGCATTTCATTAGAAGTGCAATAGACAGCCCTAGAAAATGAGTTTTTAGAAACAAGCCTACAGATCTTCCAGACAGAGCTGTGCCAGATGGAAACAGAAGCATCCTTAGGTGCTCACCTCTACCCATTAGCTGAATCTGTACTGTGACTAACATCAGTCAGCTCCTACCTTTCAACTCAAGAGTGGATGAACTAGCAGAGCAGTCTATAGGAAATTACTATCTCTCACACAGTTCCTTGTGTTACCAAAAATGTGAGTGTGGTAATCTGGGGAAAGCAACACTAACAAGCTAGCAGCAGCACTGCTGGGGCTGTTCAGTAGCTGTGTTTTGTGGGAGGCTGTACAGATGTAGTTGAAGAGAGCAGCCACATCAAACAAAAATACTACTGCCTCACAACTGCTTGCCATCAGACTCAGCCTCCCTTAGATCAGCTACTGGAAGATTTGAGTTCTACACCTAATATCAAGCAAATAAGGGAATACGCATCCAAAAGAAACCCCCAAGAAAATAAAACCAACCAACCAAAACCCCCATACAAAACCAAGCAGCTCCATTTTGGAGGGGCTCTCTGCTACAAGCAGTGAGTTCCAGTGACACCCACGTCAAGGAAAGAAGTCTTCTAAAAGATGTGTGTCATGACTGTAGCCCTCTCCTCACAGCTAAAACACATATGAGCAGAAACGTCAGTAAGGGCTCTACCCTACCACTTCTGCAGTCAGCAGGCAATAACTTCAGATTACATGCCATTAGCATCCTGATTCTAGAAAAAAACTATGTAGCTAATATACAAACAGGCATGAACAACACAACCCCCTGCAATTTGCTTCCTTAGGAAGCCATATTGGAAAGTTAATTTAACCTCTACAGTTCAGATCAACACTTAAAAATGTGATAGAAGTTATGCTGGTGAGCCCCTTTATCAAAGGGAATTATCTCACCCACACAAGGGAAATAACCTAGTAATACTCCCTTTCTTATCACAGCACGTAAACAGCAGCTTCCTCTGCTTTGACCAACCTCCAGAAATGCAACCTAGTAATTTCCTGAATTTTTCTTGTGGCTACATCCCCTGAAGGGTGGGTCATTCTTCTACCCTCTCCAGTTCATGCAAAGGAACCTCTTTTTCCTTCTGCAGCTAGGCCCATGTTTAATCCTTCCCCTGGCTATACTTTAGGATAACAACTTCTGTCCTAGAGGGAACTAGAAAAAACATGTAACTGTACGGATACAAAATTCTAGCACTGAATTTTGAAAGTATTTGAGAAAAATCAAAGCATTTTATCCAGGGTGATCTTTTGGTCCACCTTCTAATTTCAGGTTTAAAGTCATCACTGCTAAAAATCAAGGTTCTTTTCCAGGTCCTAATTAATGAAAGCATGCAAACAGCAAACCAAAATATCCATCTCCCCAGTCCATCATAAAACTGCTAAGCAACAGCAGTAGCAGGTTCACAATTTAACAAGCCCTTTTACATTGAAGATTAGGAAGAGAACGGTCTCCTAAAATTCAGTTCACCAGAAGCAAGAGCAGCCACCTGCACCAGCTCTGGAAACAACAGTCATTACAGGCTGAATCATTTCACAAGCTATATATCCCTCTCATGAATTGCTTGAATTGGCATTGGTTAACAAGTGACTTAACTGACAACCATACAGGTAGCAAGAAAACATCCTACTTCAGTACTAACAAAATTGAAATTAGACTTACTCTGAGTTCAGAGTAATCCACAGACACTCCCTGTATGTGAATTTTCTTTGCTTCCCCGTCACATACTTGCAGTTGCTCATCCAGCTGAGAATGTCCCACACAAGCTGTAGGATGTACTTGTGAATCTGGAATTACACACGTTTTTGAAATCAAGATTTCTCTTTATCTGGAATACAGTATCAGTGAAGTATCTTGTACCTGGAAAAGACTAGCCTCTGCAATAACAGAGACAGAATTGTTATCCATTTTTTTTACAGAAAAATGCTTGACTTCTAACCTTCTAGTGCTGCTCCATAAAAACTAGGAACTTGGACATGAAGAAAAGCACTAGAGAAAAAAGGCGGGGTAAAACTAAGAAGAAATATTCATGCTGCCACTACAGCACTGCACAGTAAACCTGATGTTAAAAAAACCAAACATGGTCTAAAAAAGTAATATTTTAGGTTAGGAAACACATCTACACATCTTACATTTCAAACATTGGGACATAATTCTTCTATACCACAGGGGTCTCTGTGTCCACACTGTTTTAGGTACAGCAGTATAGTTTACACTTAGGCTGCTTATTACTGGGAATATATTCGTACAATTCGGTATCATTTGAAAAACAAACTGTAGAATCAAAAAAAAACCAGCCACTGTAAAAAATCATGGCTGTAGCCAAAGTAACCACAGGAGCAACAACATCATTATGCAAGGAACACTGTGTGTTGATTTGAGAGAGACACAAAAGAAGTAACAGAAGGACATTCAGGAACGCTAAAACCGAATAAATAGTGTCACTCTCCTCAAAAACAAAAAGGAGCTAAATTACCTGTTTGACCTTGCACTTACCACTTGAACCTGAATCTTCAACAGTTCTGGCTATTTGGCAATCTGGCATTTCAATCTCCTCTCTTAGGTCTGAACATTCAGGAAGCATGACACTCTTTTCTTCAGCAGGGCATTTAGCCACAAGGGTCACTCTCTCACTTTCATTTTCTGTCCCATTTTTCTGTTGTCCTTGAAGTACATTTTCATGTTCTTCTATAGGACTGTCCTGGGAGGATACAAACTGAACATTCTCCCTCTTTACTGAGATACTTGAAGAGTCTTCCTTCATTTTACATTTTCTTTTTGACTTATCTACAAAGAAATACCAAAAAAGTAATCCCAAAGCAGTCCTTTCTTCAAAACGCAGCAGCAGCATCTTGCAAGGAAAATAACCACAGGAGCTTCAGTACTATCTCCCTACAAGTGTCTAGAGAAAAGGTTGCAAGTTAATGAGATCAGTTCTCTATTAGATATATTATAGGCAGGGAAGGGAAAAACACTGTTTCGTGTAACTGCAAACTAGCTGAATATTCGAAACAGAGACAATGTTTTGAATTTCAAGATGTAGGTGCTATTAAATGTCAGTTGGGCCATCAAGGCCAGGCTCTTACAATGTCATGCAGCCAGTGCATTCAACTTCATAACCATACTGAATGAATGACCTCAGGATTTACTCCACAAGCAGCATAATGAAAAATTCAGTGCCTCTGGCATGAAGAACTAAGCATCACAGGAACCTACTTTTAGGCCACAGGAACAGAGAAGGTAGCAGTGACTTTAGATCTTCTCCAAGAAAGTCTGATAAAATGCAACTTGCCATTAGAGCAGGAGGTACTGGTGTCCACAGGCGCTGCAGGCGTCTTGCATTTCTCATTACACTTTGAGTTTTCTTTCTTACACCCACAGAGCAAAGAATTGTGTCTTGTGTGGCTGGTTACAAAGCATGAGACAAGTCTTAAAATCCTCAGCATCAAAAAACCTACCTCTTTCCTTACGAGACTCTTTAATTTTTTGGCAGCGTTGCTCAAAATCTTCATCCATTTCATGCCTCACTATGGAATATGCCGTATCACTCAAAGTACAAGCTTTGTGCCTCAGGAGATGATCTGAAATTTTACAGCCAGAACTGAGCATTTTCTAGCAGTCAATGAAACTCTTTATTTTTGGTTAATGACAATTATTTTTCTTTTTACATAGGCAGGTTCTGAAAGGTTATCTCAGTCTGTATTTTCAGCATAAAAATAGAAAAGTTAATTATTTAATAAAAAGTACTAGTTACCAATGAACACATCTATCACAATTCCATACCAAACAATATATCTAACACTAAAACATTTACAACCTGGCAAGAAATGCTCTCTGGGGTTGTTTAAAATTATCTAATGGGCCTCTTTAGAATTATCTGATACCATATCCGCTGTGGGATTACTAAATTTCCACAGAAAAACATCTATCCATTTATACATCTGAAATTTTTCCAAATTAGGAATAAAAAATAGACCCGTACCTGCAGGCCCTTTATTTGGTTTGTACTCTAAAGCATTGCTACATATTAGATCAATATCCTTTAGAAAATCTCTTGCAGTTAAGTATTGGTGCATGTCAATCTTGAAGAGAACTGTCGAGAGGTCCATGGGCTGTTCAATTGTGTCCTTGTAATTGGGTGCCTACAAATTAAATATACATGCTCAGAGATTTAAGCTACAAAAATTCATGACTTTCATAAAGTCAAATAAAGGACTTCATAAAAGCCCCATGTATTTATAACACCCACAAAGATGCAGAAAATAACCAGCTTCTTGAAAATGGAAAAGGTATTTCAGGTGTCTTTGAAGAGACAGACCAGAAGAGGGGGAAAAAAGAAGCAGGGTGGTCAGAAGCATGTGTGGAGCAGAGAGGGGAACTGGTGTGATGCATTTCACTTCCTTTCAGAAAATCACAGCAGAGAAACCTTTCTCAGTAACGTCACTTTGGGTTCTCTTTGTTGTTGGCAGCAAGAAAAAAACCTGCAGGATTTGCACCTTTGAAGCACTTGTCCTAAGCATCTACTCTAGAATGAGATAACTGGACCCAGAAAAGTCAATTTCTTTACTCAGAGCTTAAAAGAAGCCTAATCACTACTTTAGATTAGGACATCCGTGTGTTTACAGGTTATTCAGGTTATTATAGTTATCTTGGAAACTACAAGGAAAGAAAGACAAGTGAGTGGATACTTAGGGGAATGGGACTTTGCTGAAATGCAAAGCTATCTTAAAATTACAACTGACTTTGAAGTACATGCCCCTGGCATAGACTTATTCAATAAATTCAATGGGAAGTGTATGGGAGCAAGAAAAAACATGCAGCCTTTATGGTTGATTAAGTACTGAGAAAAGCCCCAGATGAAACTGAGAATAGTATCTGAAAATTTATTTGACAAACTGCTGCTTCTACTCCTGTTCTCACAGAAACTATTTAATCAAAGAGCTTTACAGTTTATTAAAACAGCCCTTTTGGTACTTTTTATAAATATAAAGTGATCTCTCTGCTTTTTAGTGCTGTAACATACCTACGTATCCAAACCTTTCCATGGGCAAATTGTGTTGACATTTGGTGTAACTGGCACTTGGACTAGCTCATCCTTGTAGATCCATTCTAACTGAAATATTCTAAAGTTTTAAAGATCTTTTAGAAAGAACATAGGGCTTTCAGTGAATACCCAAATAATAAACATTTGAGAGTCTCAAGGAGTCAAGTAAAAGCAAAATTCACTTCCTTCTTCTTGTAATATCAGTATAGTACGGTCCTAACATGAAAGATAAACTTTCCTACAAAGAGCACAAGAACACCAAGAAACATAAACACAGAGGAATTATGAATACACACAGTTATGATGGTATTATAAGTCAATACTAACCTCCTCTGAGACAATGGGCTTTGTAAATGCTTTGAAACGTTTGTCAATGACAAGTCTTTGAGCCACATCTCTTAAGTAAATCCTGAGTTCACGCAATGTATCCTCTTCCTGCTCTTCCAACTGTTTTATTTCTTCCTCTGTCAGCTTTCGAGGCGTAGGTGGTGGTGCTACAGGCAGCACTTCCAAAGGCTGGCAAGCTTAATTGAATCAGAAAGTTGTAGTTAACTGATGGCACTCATATACAAGCACATGAAAAATGACTGATAGAAAATTATCACCCAAGCAAATACTGTATTAACTGTTAACCTAGAGTTAGCAAAGTTCTGTATGTAGAGCATCCTCCTCACTTGTGTTGTTTTTTAATGCAGGAGGTTGAGCAGCTTGCTTCATAACTAAGTCCTCAAAAAAACGTCTTCTCTCAGCACAGGTTGGACGTGAGATTCTGAATACTTCTTCATATTCATTATTAAACAATACTTTTATCTAAAACACGAAGAGAAAATATACTTCAGTTATACAAGGCCATGCAAACTTCTTATATTCTGTTCCAAAAAAATTAGTATCTCTCTGAATAAAACTGAATACTTATCTGGATAAGATTATAAATTAACAGTTATCTTTGTGGCCTTAAAAGACTAGGTTTTTACAGCATGGCAATTTAAAGTGCCTTCTCTAAGGATCACATTCTAGGTTTTAAGCTCCGTGAAGAAACTGAATGACAAACAACTGAGAAAGGGGTGATTCACCATCCCCAAGGCTGCTTATTTTCCATTTATGTGCCCTGCTGTCCTTTGCCTTGAATCTTCATGGCAGCTACAGAGGGAAAATGGCAAGGCTTAGAGGACAAGTGCTGGCTTTTTAGTATGGTGTTTGGGCTTTCTCTGATTTTATTTTTAATTAATTTAAATGAAGTGTCTCAATTTGAATACTTCCAAGTTGTATTACATTTTTCTATTTCTACTATCAAAAATTATGGAAGAGATTTCAATCCTTATTTTAGAAGGCACTTATTAACAGCATGAAAACTTCTGTTACTGAAACAAAATAGTCCAAGCAACACATTCACATTTTGAACACCTTCCTTTAATGCAGTTTCACATGTCTACAATGCTCAGCACGTCTTCTTGAAGAATTTTGTTAAAGAATACACCTAAAAATTTATTTCCAAGTTGCTTAAACAGAAATATTTTAATACAGTGATGCCAAAAAACAAACAGGATTTACTACCCAAAAGTAAAAAAGCAAAACAGCACTAAACTGCTTATATTTCCTTTTCCTAGTTAATGAAAACTCAACACCATACAAATCTAAGTATTCCATGAATTTTAACACTTTTGCTGCATGTACTGTAGCAGTAAAAGCTGTGTATGTATATGTTAAGAAACCCCAAACAAACGAAAAAAACATCTTTGCCTCAAAACCTTGGCTGCCCTACAAATACTATTAAAAAAGAGGCTACAGAATGTGCGCTGACATGCTGTCAGGACGACGCAGAGCCATCTACTGGTAGCACAGACTCTCAAGAAGCAACAAAAACAACTTTCTAAATACCACATGAGACCAGCAGGATTTCTTGCCACAGAGAGGGGTTTATTAGCAGCAATTCCCATCCTCCCGAGCTGCTAGTAATATTCTCCCTGTTACATTTCAAATGGATAACAGAGCTATGTATAAAATCCTTACGTGGTATCATTCCATCGGAAAAGTGGATTTTCAGACGAAAGTAAACAAAACAGCACATCTAAATCAGGTGACTTATATTGACAATGACTTTTGCTTTATACACTAATCCTATGAGACTAATGAGGAAAAAAGCTACCTGTACACATGTTTCATCTGGTAATGTGCTAGCAAACAAAGTTGGTGTATCTAGTGTATAAATTGGAAACTTTTCCAGGGAATGTATTACTGCAGCTGCCAAATCAGAAGCTTGCCCAGATCCTGGCTCTTCAATTAGTAAGAACCGTGGCCTGTAAGATGTTGGTTGGTCACGAGGATTTCTACAGTAATAAGTAGAAAACAAGTTTAAAAATGAGCGATGAATAGGAAAACAGACATTAGAGTTTTTTCCTATGCACTTTCTTTTGTAAATACTCTTCCTCTTCCACAAAATAATAAGCTGGTCCATGAACAGGAGAACTATCAAAGCCTACTTTCTCACTAATTGGTACTCTGCCTCTGCTAGAAATCCTGCCAGTCCCTAGCACATCTGCTACTCTTTTGGCTGGGTTAAGTAACAGCTCTTAAATCCCAGAGTGCGAATATCCAGCCAAAAACCCACACAACAGCTCAGCTTGATGGGTCAGGGGAGTGTACTCAGGACAGGAGTAACCTTCACACTTATGTCTGGCAAATATCAATCACCCCACACACACACTCTCAACTCCTTCATCTAGCATCCCTCACACCAAACAGTTTACACACTCAGCTCTCTTAAAAACAGAGCCACAACAGGGACAAATGTACCTGCTGAAAGTGCGGAATTCTGCCTTCTTGTAACCAGACATTTTATGAGTCAGCTTCTCTTCAGAGATTGATGGTGATTCCTCATCACTATCGATCACATAATTTCCTAAAATAAGATTTAAAGAGAAGAGAGGTTTGTTAACTTTCTTGTATAGTCTATCTCTCTCTTGCATTAATACACCTTCAAAATCGGTGCTGAAAACACTTCTCTTGTATTTCATCATTTGAATGCTATTTCCTGAAGAGTTCATTCTACCACAAATCAAAGGAGAATGCACAAGTCTCTACAAAGCTGTCCTATGTCCCATGAATTGCATCAGGTATTATCTCTCTGTTGACAAAAACTTGTGAGTTTTTCTCCTTAGAAAAAAGATGGTTAGGAACAACTTATGTAGCTCCCAGACACTTGAAAAACTGCTTTCTTTTTTTTCTCCTGCTTTAAGCATTTATTTAAAAATAGGTGCTAATAATTTAAAGCTTAGATTCCTCTCTGCAAGTGATAAATGTGATGTTAGCTCCTGTCAGAAACAGGGTCCTCCAGCAGAGAATGTGTAGTTCTCAACTGCTTTTGCATGTCACTCACAGCTCCCACCCAGCATCGTGCGCACACAAATTATAAAATTGCGCTGCTAGTACAGCTGAGTACATTTGTGTACGTTGATTGCACACATCACAAGCTTTTGCTCTGGCAGATTTTAAAACAAGTGGATGTAGATGTTCTACCTTGCTGTTGGTCCTTCTTTAGTGCAAGCTCAGCATGGGGAAATACTCTCTGCAAGGTTTGTAAAATCCTTTCCAGTGTGTCTTCTAACAGTGGCTTTGAAATAGCTGATAGTGCTTGCCCAGGGGAAGGCACAACCCTCCGTGAAGCTGGAACAGTCTTCTGCATGGCCATGGAAAAGTCATTTGCTTTTATTTTAATTGAATCCATGTTTATCTGCAGTCTCTGTCTGCTTTCATATAGCTGAGGATAGCGATGCCGCAAAGCACAGAGACCAGTTTCGGCACATAAGGCTTTAATATCAGCACCACAGTATCCTAATAAACAAAAGAAGAATCAAATGTTATGTCAATCTCAGACAAAACAGAATTCAAGGCCAGTACTTCTAAAGGGCAACACTGAATAACTTTGTATGAAGCCAAAAATTACCAGGCTAAGAGACAATTCAAAGAGTAACTGCACAGCAGAAAAGTTCTGTCACATGGCTCACAGCCTGATATCCTGCACTTAGGCAGCAGCCTGCTGCTCAAAACTTTGTTCCTGGGAAAGATGTTGCAAACCCATCCAATGTTCTAAGAGACAAAAAGAAAATTGAAAGCAGTGTCTAAATTTGCTCCCATGTCAAATGCCTCCTCACTGCCTCTCTCTGCCACAAGGTACAAGTGCTTCAGTACTGCCTGCTACAAGCTCAGGTTCCCTACGACTCAAGTCACATGTAGTAACCCACAGATTTCAAGCTCACCAACGCATTCTTCAGCCAGCTCTTCAAGTAAGTTGTCCGATGGCTTCGGCTTCCAGTCTCGTGTGTGAATTTTGAAAATTTCTTTTCTTGCCTGGAAACAGTTGCATTTCAGTTTGCCCTAAATTTTCTCTTAAATGAACAATGACAACACAAACCCACAAAATCCCTTATGCCAATACAAATACTTTTCTTATCTGCTAAACCTTTTAGTGTTTTAAATGTCAATTATTAATACACTGTCTGCTTCTTCAAGCTGGAAATTTAATAATTCTGAACTTGTTACATTAAACTCTTGCTGGGGCCTGCAGTAAAGTAAAAGGCATTTACATCTACCATAAAAGTGAGTTTTCCCAAGTGTGAGACCTAATGATTCTGAAGAAAAAGTCATTGTAAAATCCTTATCTGCAAACAGAGGTATTTTCATCAAAGAAAATTCTCTCAAATTAAGCAAAGTTTCATTAATCGTTTAGTACACAGATTAATTATGGCAGATTTCTAGAACTCTTTCACAGTAGAGAATCATGTATTAGATCTTTTTAATGGCACTTCATCTCCTGAGAGCAGATGAAAACTGGAGAAAAATATTTGTGCATTTTTACTAGCTTTTAATCCAGTAAGCCTTTTTATCCTTTTTCCAAGAAGTGATAAGAAATATCAGAGATAGCCAGTGAGAAAACACAAAAAGAGGTCTCCAGTTTTTCAAGCTATCTCCCCCCTTCAATATTTTTTAGTTTCTAAATACCCATTTTTATATTGCTTAACTATTGCCATTGAGCTAGAAGCTTCCCAAGCCCTGCACCTATGCAGTATCCTTCACATCTTTGTCCAAGTCCCTGTCAATAACCTCCAGTAAGATCCCAACATATTTAATTTGCTCCAGCATCAGCCTTGATCAAAGTTTTTGCTACCATGGAGGCATTCTCTCACCCTTTCTTTTACTTTCAAGATGCTAGAGGGGTAGTTTATAACTAATTAATATACCCATTCTTTCTTAAACATTTCAGTTACTATCAGCATCCTATTTTCTTCACCAGTAAAGAGAAACCAAAACTAAGTAGAGAATTAACTCTCTTGTTCAAATCAAGAAACTCTTGATACTTGTTGAAATCACCCTAATCATATATATTCAGAGCCAGGTCTGCCCTGTACACTACAATGCAATTTCTCCAATATCCTATTTTGTCTCCCTATAGCTTTTGTCCAAACTGTACAATACAGATGCAGACTTGCACTGCTGCACAATGCTGCCTTATTACAGGGATTTGTCACAGAGATGGACTTTGCCACAGAAGCGTAAGGTTGAGAGGTAGTTCTGACCTCTTTGTTTGGCAAACGGAAGCGGAATTCTCGTTCAAAGCGACCAGGTCTTCGCAAAGCAGGATCTATGGAATCCAGTCTGTTGGTGGCTCCTATCACCACAACCTCTCCTCTGCTGGTTAAGCCATCCATAAGTGCCAGAAGCGTCCCCACAACAGAGCTAACAGAAAAATTTGGTTTTCATTCACCAGCTTAGTAAACTTTCTTCAGTTACACATAACCTTGACCAATGATCGCTCAAACAGGACAAGTTTTTATTGATGAGATGCTGTTTAGCAAAAGACTCATTTTGAGTCATAATAAAATATAGATAAGGTAGCACAGACCTTTTGCTGATATCAAGCTCAGCAAACTGTTTTCAATTACTGTTTAAAAATCTCAGATTCATTTGCACAGAATTACTAATTTTCGGAAAAATGAATGTGTCACTTGAAGTTAAATAAATTGCCTTTTTTTTCACAAAGATCAAACAGCTTCTATGTAGATACAAGACATACCCTACCTATGAATTTGGTCTTGTTTATTGGACCGTACAGGAGCCAGAGCATCAATCTCGTCAAAGAAAATAATTGAAGGTCGCATCTGGTAGGCCTACAATGAAAACACAGGAATATTGTTATCAGAAAAACAGCCCTATTTGAAAGAGAAAAAGCATGAAAAACATCATGGTTGGAATGGCACTAACTAAATTTTTCAGATTCTGTTAACTGAGCTAACAGAGTAAACTGGCATGAGTAACAGAAGACAGCAGCCTGTATCAACTCAAGGAGACTGGGTGACAAGAAACAAACCACATCAGTAGTTTTTACATCTTCCTGGAAACCACAAGAACAGAGACAGGATTTAGCTAAGTTATAGGTTCTGGAAGCAACCCTCTGTTATCCGTTTAAATGACTGTGCTTTCAACCTGCATCTCTTTCCCTCAGATGTTAAGCCACCACCTCTTACTTCTTGAAACATTTTTTGTGACTTTTTGGGAGGTTGTTAGGTTTGTTGCTTTGGGGGAGAGGGGGGTGGTAGTGGTGGTACTTTGCAGAATTTTATTATTTCCTTTACTAACCTTTCCCAATACATCTCAAGATTTCAAACCCCTAAAACTTCACTGAAAAAGGAAACAGTGGCAATCCCATTTCAGTGAAAGGAGCTGACAAAACATATAGACCATAGAAATTTAATTCCAACTCAGACAGAACACATGCCAAATTTCAACCTTACCTGCTCAAATAATAAACGAAGCTGTCGTTCAGATTCTCCTATCCATTTACTCAGGCACTCAGCACCTTTTCTCATAAAAAAGGTTACTCTCATGTCACCTTGACTGCATTCATTAGCAAGTGCACGAGCAAGCAGTGTCTTTCCTGTCCCTGGAGGACCATAGAACAGACAGCCTCTGCAATTAAAAAAAAGTAAATTTTAAAAAGTCACATAAGAAAAAAACATCATGGAAAAGCACCTGTTATGAACCCCATCCTTAAAACACACAACTTTGCTCTCCTAAACAAAACACCTCATGGATAAGGTAGCAGTAACAGCTGAAGAATGAGAAAAGTCAAAAACATTCCTACACAGTTCTCCAAGGCAGCAAACAAAATCAGTAAAAAGGATAATGAGGAAATACAAAACCTTGATAAAAGCTTACAGCATCCCAAAAGGATACTTTCAAAACTTCTGACAATCCAGCACGGGTGGCTGGAGCCAAACAAGAACAAACCTCCAACACAGAATCTGAGACTAGGCTAACTTAGGAATCATCAGTTCATTTTTCAGTGATGCACTCCATATTCATTCTTGTTTTCACATAAGTCAAGGTTTCATAGTAAAACATTTGATTCTCCTTCAAAAAGCTTTGAGTTACTGGCATTGGCTTCCCTTTGCTGGTGATAAAGAAGTATTCTAAAGCTGGAAAGATATTCTGCATTTCTGCATTTATATCAACTACAAAAGCAAATACACTGCTGCTTCAAAAAAGAATTTCAATTAATAAAGAAGCAAAGCACAGAAATATTTTCTTTCCATTTTGAAATACTTTTAAAGTTACTGAAGGCAAAGAATTTTAGGCCCTAGTTCAATATGCTGTGACTGAGTTTTGTTGACCAAGAATATATAAAGCTAACAATTAAAGCACTGTTTTGTTTTGTTTTGTTTTGTTTTTTTGTAACACAGAAGCCACTTAGCTCTGTAAAAAAAATATTAAAATTAAAATTAAAAACCTTTTTTTTTTTTTTTTTTTTTTTTGGTTTTTTTTTTTTTTTTTTTGTAACACAGAAGCCACTTAGTTCTGCAAAAAGAGGACAGATTCTTATTTTAGCTCAAGTACAACAAACGCTGCAAGTTTCTAATTGCATATCCTATCAGTTGCAAAAGTGATACTTGAGAACTTAAAAAAAAAGAGTTGGTGGTAGAGACAAGTGGACTTTCAATAAACAAACATTTGACTCTGAGTAGAAAGTACTTCCTGCTTACAAACCAATCAAGTCCGCTTCCACACAGAGCTATAAAGAAAAAATCCCCAACTCTGCCTTTGAAAGGCAAGACACTTTGAAAGGATGGTCTCACCAGGCAGTAAATCTTTGGGCCTACACATATACTGGAGTCCACCAACTTTTTTTTTTAATTACATATTACTACTGTTGAAAAAAACCCCACTGCTGAGAATCTGGAAGCATGAAACATTGATGCCCCAGTTGAATTCTCCTGAAAATAGGTAAATTAGAACTTAAGAGTTTTAAACAGTGTCTGTTACCTTGGAGGTTCAATTTTCAATCTCTCAAAGATTTCGGGATAAAGCAATGGAAAAATGACCATCTCTTTTAAAGATGAAATGTGGTCAGAAAGACCACCCACACCATCAAACTGTACCTAAAGATGAAGTCAACAGAACACATTTTATATGTTAAAGAAAGCTGCAGCATTGATAAGGTTCCATGAGAAGCCAGATTGCTAGAGAGAAAACTGTAAACCCAGCTAGTTATAGATGGCCCACTACTGGAAGCTTTCATAAATACTGCAAATGTGTCACTGCCACAATGAATCAAAAATACTTACTGAACCATCTATTTGCATTTGCTCCACACCAGCCAGACTTCCTCCAGTTTTCATGGTATCCTTGTCAACTCCTGTTGAGGCACACTTCTGAAAGCTGACCAGAAGAGATCTGATTTGAATTGAGGAAAAAAAAGGTGCTTCCTAACTTACAATGCAGATAGAAGACTTTTGATTCCTCCCCTTCTCAAACACACTGACATCTTTCAAATAGGTTTAGCTTTTACCTTCAAAAAGTTACAGCCCAGGAGAATACTTATTTCAGTGGGTGTTGACATTATAAAGGCTGCCCATGACTCCTGGGCTTTCCTTAGGACTTTGGAATATGTGTGCCAGAAGAAACACGTCTGAAAGATGTCAGGCTGAAAACTCATTTGTTAGACTGCTATTAAATTAATATTTCTAGAACATTTGTTAAGTAACAAAATCTATTTCCTACTTATAACATTTTCTCCTATAGTGGTTTTCATTTTGAACAAACAATGGTAAAACACAGAAGCAGTGAAGTTTTACATCAAGAAAATACATCAAAGTGTGTATCTCTACATTTCCTCCCATTCCCACCTGGAAATCAAATTTCTTAGAAAAAAGTCAATTCTAAAAATCCAAATGTAGAGTCTCCAACCACAGTTTTTAATACCAACAGGTATGATTAAATATTGCTCCAATTTAGAAAGGGTACAAGATGAAGATGGCAACACTTTGTAGTTAGGCACATGCAAAGTCCTCCCAGGTACACTCCTCCCTCCCCTATTCTCTAATTTCATTAACCTCCTTAAATTTCTCTTCTTCTTCTGTATTTCAAAATCCTCATCATCATCAGAAGAGGAAAAGGAATCACTGCTGAGGACTCCATATCTCTGTCTGCAAACATTCAAACAAGTAAAAAATTAAAATGCACTCCAAGTAATACTAAAATTTAAGTCAGGACTATCTCAGAGATTACTTTGAAATCTACAAAGTTTTCAGATAATTGGAAATTTTATCTGATATCAAAGTACATTATGGGATTTTCCTTGTGACAAGAATATTTAATTTTTCTTAGGAAGGTAAAATGTATCACTAGTGTGCAAAGAAAATTCTTAATCAAGTTACTGCTTTTGTCCAGTCTCTCTCTCTCAGACACACAAATCGAGTTTCACTTAGCATTATGTAGCCACTCTGTGGAACATCAACATTTTAAACTTATTTAAAAATTTTACTTCAAAACCCCTTCCTTCCATAATTGTCTGCTTTCAATGTTACTAAACAAAATGTCCCTATCTAGCAAGGGAAGGCACTCTCTGCACTCTGTTTAAACAATCTGATACCCCTTTGTCATTGCTGCTGCAATTCATAAATTAGATTTTCATTTAATATTTTTCTGGTTTAAGGATGGTTTCATACAGAAGCATGAACTGATTCCAAAGAGACATCAGAATCAGCGTTTGAGCAATTAAAAAAATCCATTCAAACTTCCATACAGGCTCTCCCTCTAACTAAATCGTCTTTGGTTTTAAGAAAATAACTTTCATCTCTCAAGATTAAATAGTCTAAGGTTTTCAGAGGGAGATTCTGGCTTCAGTTATAGAACAAATTAATTTCAGCCACACAATCTCAGCCACAACACTCATCATCACCTTATCAATGACCAGAAATACTGCGTTTTCAAATAAGATCTGATGGCAAGTAAAAAGAATGGCCTGCCAGTGTTTCTTTTCTTTATACTCTCAGACAACCACAGTAATAATATTACTAATTATATTATTTGCCACCAGTCCAAAATCCTTTGAAAGCATTACTGAGTAGTTAAAGTAGTTAAGTAGTTAACATTAAAGTAAGCTCATGTGACAGCCCTATTGTGACAGAAAAACTATCACTTAACCATACACAAACCTTTTGTACCCTTTGCATGAATCTCTCTCTGAGACAGATGAAGATTGTCCTGAAGAATCTGTGTCATATCTTCTAGGTTCTGTTGAAAGCAAAGAATTTAGAACAATGTCACAAACAAGTTTAAGATAAAGCAGGACAGACAAAGAGGCAGAACACAGGATGTGTATCGCCCATCTCCAAGTTCAGGGAAAGTTTCAAGGCAGGCAGGGGTTAATCAATGCATAGTAGAAGTGAAAAAACACACACCTGATTTTTAACAAGAACTGTAAAACACTTGAGTAAGAATATAAAGTCTCTTTAATTACTATTCTTTCAAGGTTAGACAGGTCATTTTTTACTGGAAAACAATAAGCATCCCAAAAAGGAAAAATGAATAGAAGGTGCACAGGATACAGATGCTTAAGAAAAGTTACTGGCATAATGAAGGTAAGAAATTTAAAATTGAGTGTGTGCATGGATTTCCATTTAAAAAGTCCTGCTTCCATGCAAGAAATTAGCTCTTAAGAAAAACTGTGCCTAAAACCTACTTTCCAATCTATCTTCATAGCACTCAAAAAAGCAAAGCTTTTTTCCTTTTGCTTCACTTCCTTATGAAGAAATTACTGCACACAACATTAAACTCTTTAAGTACTGTTGAAAGTAATGGTATATTCAAAATGCCCTATACTACAAGTATACCCTCCTGTCCACAACCTTTTATCATGCACTTGTTTTGGAAAAACACTGGGGTTTGGGACCTTTTTGTCTGAATACCTTTAAGCTCTTTAACAGTACAGCCCTAAAATCCGTGGCTATGCCTTGTAATGTCAAGAGCAACACAGATTTTTTAATAGATGAAAAATACCCAGTAGTTCAGTCCATCTCAATTGCTTAAGAAAAAGCTTTTGGCTAGGGTATAGTCAAGGAATTTAGAACAGAAGTAGCTTACAATGCTACCTGGATTGACAGTTGCTTCTTCACCAGTTGTTTCCATATCTAGACTTTCCTAATTAAAAAACAGGAAAAATCACATGAACATGCAGAAAACATGTAAGCATATCTGGGCCCTTATAGTATCAATTTCAAGGCACTACATATATTTTTTTACATACATTTTACGTACATGCAAACGATTAAATTAACACACAGCAAGAGGGAATAGGAACACCACTTTGGAACCCAGGATTATTAACAAGGATTTCTACTCTAAAATAAGGTTTAGTAGCTGTGAAACTTAAATACTTAATTAGATACAAAACTGACTGTACCAATTAGCCACAGCTTAATGATCAAAGAGTGTGGTAAAACCCCAACAAATAAATTCTTAGCACAAAAAAAGTCATACTGGCATTTGAGAGATGATTTAGAAAGTACTATGGTCAATTCTGGTTGAAAAAAATCAGGAAGGAATTCATATCTGATCAAAAACAACTATGAAAGCAGCTATGGATATGTTAGAAAACAAAGTTCCTGGCATTCAAGAGGACAGTGGACTGACTTGATTTAATAGAGCAAACCCAAGACAAGGAAATATGATTGATTAGTGTCTATAATTTTAACATGAGTTCTGCTTCAGACAGGGGACTACTTGAGCTCACAGGCAAGGCTGGCACAAGAACAGACACACATAAAGCAGGTATCAGTAAATTCACTTTTTAGTAAGATTTGAATGAAAAGCCAAGCCCTGAGACAGCTATTTGTAAAAAGCTGGGGGTTTTATTTATCCATTCAAAAATCATAAGGCAATTCAGCAAGTACAGTATATTATATGCTTCAGCATATCACTGCTTTTTCATGTCTTCTGAAGAAGGTATTTCCTCCACCTTATAATGCAGCTGTGGCATGACTGTAATAGTAAAATGCTAAATTATAATTAGAGAGCATGAACAAAATATTAGTTTAGACTACACTATGCTTTGGAAAAAGCTTTTTTCAACTAAATTAAAATTATAAGTAAACAATTTCTTTACATGAAATGCCATTAATATAGAAAAACAGTAAATTATTTTGGTATCTACTTCTGTGTAGTGGAACACCCACAGTCTCCCCTTCTTTGCTGTCTAGGTGTCTTTTCCATGTCATCCCTTTTTCTTGCAAGACTGCCTCTGCAGTACTAAGATACAAAGTAGACTTGTAAGAGCAAAGACAGGTGAGTACAAAAAAACCCCACTGAAAACAACACAAGTAGTTAGCATGATATTTTAATATAGTTTGCACAAAGCAAGGGTCATCGACACTTCACCAAGTTTTTCAACACAAAAATTAGCTAAAATGTTCAGTTTTTTTATAGAGAGTATTTGCAAACATAAATTGTTTTCAGTTAATTTTTCCCTCTTGCTGAACACAGTACAAAAAGAATCTCATTTAGTAGAAAAAAAAAAAAAGAATTCTGAAGATCGTACGAAGATAACAAAAAGAAATTATGACAGTTTTTCACAGCACTTAAGTTGCTCAGCATGATAGCATTAAGTGATTTTTAGTTCACAGCCATCCTCAGACAACAGGTTGCTTAGTTTTCTCTTAACTGGAACTAAGGTCTCATGCTGATTTTCCATGAATATACACACTAGAAAAAATATCTCCCTGCTGATATACTTGGAAAACCTTTCAGAAAGCAATATCAATTTGGGCTTCAATTTGGGAAAAGAGAATTAAGTCACAGACACACAAGCAGAAATGCTAGGATTGCTCCACTTTGCCTGTATCCAACTTTCTGCCATTTCTTAACAGAACATAATAAAATTATTTGCAAGCATGAAAGAAAAGTTAATTAAACATGAAGGCAATTCTGGTACCAAGAAGATAAATTTAGAGGGCAAGGTAACATCTACTGAAAGTCACAACGTGAAGTGATCATTTCAGTTCACAAGAAACCAGCCCACATATAAAAGATGCTCTGGTGTGAAGACCTCTCTAGAAGTGGCAATCCCAAAAGGAAGACACCGGTGGCCAATTTAACCATTGTCTGTGTCCAAAATCTTTACACAAAAAGCACCTGACAAATACATCCTCCTGTGCACAGTCTGGGAATTGTAAACCTTAA
Organism: Pyrgilauda ruficollis; assembly: GCF_017590135.1. Lineage (NCBI taxonomy): Eukaryota > Metazoa > Chordata > Aves > Passeriformes > Passeridae > Pyrgilauda > Pyrgilauda ruficollis. The sequence goes on along the minus strand of NW_024516984.1, from coordinate 8,719,468 downwards.
GAGAAGCCACAAACAGGAGATGCTACCTGACCAGCTGCAGTGGAACGTTTATGGAATGTTTGTCAGGTTGCTTGGCAGTGCCTCCTCAAAGTTCCAAGCTTGATCATGCCCAACCCACAAGTCCCTGGTGGGACTTTACTGTGGCAGGCACCTGATGCCCAAAACTTGGCAATCACAGAATCATAGAAGCACCTGAGTAAGAAGGGACCTTTAGTGACCATCTAGTTCAACACCCCTGCCGTGGACAGGGACACCTTCCACTAGGCCGGGTTGCTCCCAGCCCCATTCAGCCAGGCCTCAACACTTCCACAGGGCATCCACAGGTTCTCTGGACAACCTTATGACCCCCACAACAAAGATTTATGGCATGTAGGGAGGTCTCAGCCCAACCTATGCATGTACCACATGCTGCCAGGAATAAAAACATCTTCTTCTGCCAGCAAAAGAAAGTCCCTAGCTAATAGTATGCCTAGCACAAAGGTTTGCTAGTAAGGCTCATTTTAGTAGCTCTGCATGATGAAAAAAAACCCCAACTTACTTTGTTCTAGGATTGCAAAACAAAATGTATAGTGGTGTAAAGCTTTGTTGAAGTCTACAGCTTCAAGAGACCTCTAAATCCCAATTTTCTTCAACCTTTAAGCAACCGGTATTACAGAAAACATAATATGAAGATGGTTTGATAGAATTATATAGTGGGTTGACCTTGGCTGGAAACCAGGTGCTCACCAAGCCACCAAGCTCTGAGTGACAGGACAGAGCAAATAAGATGGGGAACAACTAGTAGCTTGAGACAAGGAAAATGAACTCCATCTCAGCCAGACCCAATACAGTTACTTTCCATAAACACAAATTAATTCTGCTATTCACTTTTAATTATTTATTGATTAGTTTAATATTAACCATTCCATTATTTTTCCAAGGATTTTTTTTTTATTTCTTCTGTACAGTCGCTGGGTTTTGCCTCTGCATTTTTTTTTGTAAAGCAGTCAACACACATGGAGTTAGCATGATGTATAGCTACAAGAAGTTTTTGAAAATAGGACTGATAATAATTTATTAAGCTGTGTGGTGTTTTTAAGGAGATAAAGGACAAAAGAAAGGTAATGCAGACATACAGACAAGTATTGTGATAGGAAACAAAAAAAAACAGCTAGGGAGGTTACATGTCAAACTGGGCCAGTACAGTATTAAAAAAATTCCACATTTTATCTTTATTTGTTGTGAGGTTGAACTTATAAAATATGCATGTATGAATTAAAAGAATTATTAAGTCACAGGAAAAAAATGAATTAAAAATTTAAATTAATGTCTGATGTATTCTAGAACTAAACCAGTCACATTTCTGTGCAGTATTTTCTGAGGCATATTCACGTAGGAAAGCAGCTGAGACCCACTAGTGTCACTGAAATAAGCTGTAATATTAAAATATTGAATTGCCCTTGGCTAGAGTCACTAATATTAGTTAAAATATCAAATTCTGTTCTTTACAATTAGTGTTCGAAAATCTGGAATGATCCAGCAACAAGAAATCTTTATGAATTTAATTCTGCATTTGCTTCTTTGTGATTTCACATTTTTAAAAAACTCATGCGAAAGGCTGCATTAAGAAAACATCAGTGACTCATTCAGGAGATCAGAAACATCTGAGATTTCTTTTATAATGTTAATTCATCTCAGCTGTATGATTACCTTTTCAGGTCATTTTAAGGGGAGGGTTTTTTTCAGAAGATCCCCGTCTCATTTAGATATGGCAATAAGTGAACAGTTTGTGTTGAAGGAGATGCTAAATGTGAGGTAGCCAATCCCTCATTTGCTGTAGAAGAGTAATTAGATATTGTGAATAAGGTAGCACTTGCAGAACAGTTGTCAGATTAAGGAATCTGCGTACTGCCCAGAGAAATTCAAACTTCTCTTTCTCTATAAAATCCAAGACCATACTGGAATAATTTAAGTCATAAATGTAACAAATTGTCATTAATTCTGTTTTCCTCATTTTCTATACTCTATTTTAAATCCTCCCAGCTTGAGTTGTGGAATCTTAAGATTTCATTGTGGTAATTTAAAATTTCATAGACTTTAGATCATAAAGGAATTGCAGCTATCCACAGTCAGAAGTTGAGCTTTAAGATATCTGCTCTTCATCTAAACCAAGCTGACTGAGAGGACTCGTCCTTTCCTCTTTTAGTATTCTTGGAACTTGATTCTAGAGGACTAGTTAGACTACCGTCTAACTATAGAGGATAGTCTATAGTCATGAATTTCTATGAAATACCAGGTCCAAGGCATCCAAAATCAGTGAGTACTTCTGGCTATACTTCCTTTGTTTCCATCTAAAACATGGCATGAACGGATACACAAATACACTTTATTTCATATAACGCTTTATTGGGACTTTCTAGTTCCCTCATATGTTGAAACTGCTACATCTCTAAATTCAAAGTTTGTATCTTTACCAGATAGATACACGTTCCAATGTTTCCAACCCAAACATAGGTATTCACTAGGTACTCAACAGTTCATGGAATTGGTGTATAAACAAGATATAAGAAATTACACAGCCAACTGAGCAACTTCCCCCTGATGCTTGCTTTTTCTAACCATCTGGTCTACAGCACAATATTACTGTCACATACACTTTTTGTTCTCTATAAATTTCACTTTTATTTCCATATTAAAATATGGGTTTAAATAAATTATTTGATACAGATTAGTTGATAATCTGTGCCACTGCCAGGCACCACCTGCATTTATAAATCCCTGGTTGGTGCTTTGGTCACAGTAAAATCCTTCCTTCCTTTTATTACTCAGTAGAATTCAATTCTTAAAATATTACTGCTGGAAACATTGATTCCTGTGATTTTTAAAATTTAAATAGCAAGATAAATGTTTTTTCCAATAGCAATATTGACTGAAATTACAGATTGATTCTTGTCTTGCTTTCAGCAGGATCCAATCTCCAGCTCAGCTACTCACTTGCACAGACTTTACTCCCTACAGCATTTTAAATGTTCTAAATTTTACTTCAAATTTTCATTCTGTGTGCATTACCACCTGTGAGAAAAGGCACTTTCTTCATGCACTTGTTTTAATTTGTGTTAAGTAAAACTTTACTTCAAATTTTCATTCTGTGTGCATTACCACCTGTGAGAAAAGGCACTTTCTTCTTGCCTTCTTTCTTTTAATTTGTGTTAAGTCAAATCTCCTTAAATGTTCAGTTTAATGTTCAGTTGGTTCGCAGCTTTATAGAAGGGCACCCTGTAATTTGGGCAGCTATAAATAAAGTCTTTATCCATCAGTCTGATCCCTATTTTTTTATACATCGGTGCACTGAGTATTCTAGCAAGAACTTTTCCACCCAGCCAGCAAACCAAAGCACCACTGTGTAAGGGAGGTGTTAGGCTGGGGCCATCTACTGGTTGTATTGCTGAGCTTTCATTGACAAATTTGAAAAACTTCTTTACACATGTAATTCTATTGCAGTCATAAAAATAATAGCATATACTAACATATTAATCACCTAAGCATGTGATGTTTCTTGTGCAATGATTCTTTGCTTTTAAGATTAAATATTGTACGAAGTTAATATAGATCATCTATCAAAAGAAAAAATAATTTAATTTGCTTTCATAAACAAAATAAAAATTGGGGGAAAGGGACCTTCTACTTCCCAATAACACCTAAAAAGAAATTGAAGAAGAAAGTGTAAGATTTCATAATGAATTTGTATGTGTTGTTCCAAAACAGCAAAAATACTAAAATGCACAGTTTTTCAGGGATTAAAAAAGATCTGTCAATTTTATGATGTTCCTTAAAGATTCTTATTACAAATAAATTCAAACCAAAAAAATTTAGCAAATGAACAGAAGACTAAAGCCTTTTAAACTGGAAGTTCTAATAAATGAGCAACTACGAACCAAGAATACTCCAGACTGATTGAGTCTGGAGACCAAAAGTATATTTACATTATGATGCTGTTAAGTATGTATTTACTCATTTATTATATGATCATACCAATGATTATTTGTGTTGCAATTTGGTCTTATTTCTTATTTGAACTGTCTTCAGGAGCAAGAGAGAGCATTTTACAGATTTTACAAGTTTAGGTGAGACTCCCTGCACTTGTTAAATTGCTACACATATACATTAATGTATACACAGAGACAAAAATATATACACACTAACTCCCTATGCTAATGCCTATGCTTTTATAAATATATATTTACACATGTATATAGGTATGGAATACACATACATTCATTTATATCTATATATACATATGCACACATGCATGCACACCTGTATATCACATGTAACTTGTACTTTTATGCTCTCAGTTAAACAAAATCCTCTGCTGGCTCTTAGTTATACTGGGATTAAACACTATTCACATTTGCCCTAAGGAGATCCATCAGCAGGAGAGATTTCTAGCAGGAGCTCTAAGCAGCTAGTGATTTTATCAAGAAATGCAAAATGCAATTTAAAATGTATAAAAGGCAGATAAACTCTAAGAGGAAAGCGTAAACATGTTGCAGGTTTGGAGACAAGGCTACTGGAGCTAAAAGTGGGAAAAATACTGCCACCATCACAGACAGAACTGGTAGAAACACCTGCAAGAGAAAGAAAAAACTGGTTTAGGAATTAAATTGACCTACTGTGATTTTCCACCTCACTCATAAGAATAAAAATATGGTTTTTGCCACACTAGAGTACCATTTCTCATGCTGCTGCAAGCTCACCCAGCACAAGAGTCATTTGACCTCAAATAGCTACAAGATATGCATCTTTTCTAAAATACTTCAGGCTCGTTCTGGTGTCAAGGGGAAGAGATAGACCTGGTACAGCACCTGAAATCCATTTGTCCACATATTATGGGCTCCTCAAGGAAACTCAGGGCTGGGTGTTGTGCTGGTTTTGGTTGGATCAGAGTTAATTTTCTTCACAGTGGCTTGGTACGGAGCTGTGTTGTGGACTTGTGTTGAACACAGAGATGATAACAAAGATGATTTTGCTAGTACTGAGCAGAGCTTACACTCAGCAACCTGGTCCTGCTTTTGTTTATCATGGTAATTTCAAGCTCTTATCTACCTTCCTGTCAGTTTTTACTACAAAACTTATAAAATTTCTGCTCAATTAAACATTAATGCATAATAATATTTTTTACGTCCACCTGGTTCATGTCAAACACTAAGAAATTTCATTCTTGAGCAAGAAGTTGTCACAATCTCTTCTAAAGTGCAAACCTACGTCTTGTACTATATTAATACAGCTGTCCAAATAGAAGATCCTTCTAAGTTAGATTATGTGTCTTCTTGTCTCTTTGAGCTCAATGTATTAATGCCACAGCAAGATTGCTGTGGGTGCAATTTAGCATGAGCACAGGAGTCAAAGGAGGTAAAAGCCCATCAGCCTGCTCTGATACCACCCTGTTCTTCCCTGGACTGAAATAATGCTCAAATTAAAGCCTTTCACCAGATCTACCAGAACATCACTTGACCCTCCACCGCATCTCTGAGAGGAAAACTGTTCTGCCCTTTATCACTTGCCCTAAATTCAGCCCTTTGCAGACTTACCTTCGTCCTCCCATGTTTTACATTTTAACATGTACAAACAGTTGCCTTCTCAGATAGACACACTCCAACTAATACCGCCCGTCTTCACATACCTACAAGGGCTTCGCTGCCAAGTCGAAGCTCCCACTTTTCAGTTTTTCCAGCCTCTGGTATGTCCTCCCTCCCCTCCACAGCCTCCTCTCTCCAGGGCCCACGTGAAGATGCGCTTAGCGAAGCCCTTCGGACCACATGCAGGAAAACACCCACGTTTCGCCTTTTGCTCTCCCAGGAAGCGTGGGACATGGCAGCCCTCAGAGCCACCGCTCCACATGGGACAGCGCTCCACCTGGGACACGGCAGCCCTCAGAGCCACAGCTCCACATGGGACAGCGCTCCACCTGGGACACGGCAGCCCTCAGAGCCGCCGCTCCCCCTGGGACAGCGCTCCCTCAGCTTTCCCCTCGGCCACCAAAGGGCACTTGCGGGCCAAAACAAGCGCGCGGCGACGACGGCCCGGGCCATGAGAGGCGGCGGCGCTGATTGGTTGCGGCTCGGCGAGCAGGGCAGGGCCGGGCGGAACTGCCTTGCTGATTGGATGCGGCGGGGGCGGGGCGGAGCGATTGCTCTGATTGGCTGAGGCGCGGTGAAACTCGGGGCTGGCAGCCGTTGGCGCGCGGTTTGAAGATGGCGGCGGTGGGCCAGGACGCGCCGGACGGCGGCAGCAGCTCCGCCAGTTCGGCCCCGCCGGAGGCCCTGGAGGCCGTGGCCGCGGAATGGATGCTGGAATTCGCCTGCTCCTGCCTGTGCCGGCACTTCGCAGAGCAGAGCGGGGCGGAGTTCTGGCGGTGGAGGGACGTTGCGCAGGGTGAGGAGCGGCGGCGGTTCGGGGCTCTCCAGAGCCGCTCCGGGAGAGCGAATCCTGAGGGGCCTCGGGGGCGGCTGCCTCCCGCACTCCGGGCCGTGGGAGCGCTAAAGCGCTCGTAGCCCGTCGACCACCGTGGTCAGCAGCGCTGGGGGTGATGCTCAGCTCTTTCGGGGGCCTCAGGAGATCGCCGGGCTACCGGGGAGCCTGTGGGGCTTGGGTGGTATCGGCAGCACTCGCGCACGGTAGCAATGCAGCAGTGCTGGAAATATTTCAGAGAACTATGGTCTGGCAGACAGAGATGAGATGAAATGAAGTCTGGGTTTTGAATGGAAAAACATACATTTAAAATGAGAAATAAGCTTTAGAGCGAAAGTGGTTGACAACTAGAAGTAAATGTCTGCGTCTCAGATAAATTTGATGGATTTATGATGCTTTTTTCTGTAAGAAGCAGTTTTCCTGAGGATACCAGGTTAGAGCTTTGGGGGATATTTTGTCCGTGTACGTGTTTTTGACTCAGGTGAATGTAGTAGTAGGACTTATTTAAACTTCTGCAAAGAGTGGAATACACTGGCATGCAGAATTATTACTAAGATTGATATGGGATATGGTAAGAAATCTAATGATAACTTACTAAAGTACTTTGAATAGGGGGCTGCTAGATTAAATTATGTATGGTTCTTCTTGATGTGTGGCCTTTGGACTGCAACTCAGTAGGAGCATTGTACTGAAGTTTAGTGAAGGTGGGAAGCAGAGACACTGTCAGTGCAAAAGCAGATTGAACATATCTCCTGGAAAGACTGTGTATTAGTAGAAACTATTAATTAAGTTGTACAGAATTCAATGTCATGTGGAATAAGAAGTAATAGCAAATTTTGAACTTCTTCCTACTCTGTTCAGCAACAGAGGAAAGAATTTAGCACTCTAAGATTATAAAGTCAATATTGTAAAAGTCTTTGGGAAAAGCTAAGCACAGTCATAAGATTGTAATAGAGAAGCAGGTGTGTTTTTTTCATAGAAAAACAGAGCTGTTACTCTTGCAAGTGTCAAAGGGAGACCCTACAGAAATAATGATTGGCTGTCAACAAGAAAGTCAATTCAAACTGAAGCAAGTGCAGAAAGGTAGGAAGGCAGTGGTTCCAGATGATACCCAGCAGCTCCTTTGAGCCCCATCTATTCTGTGATTCTCTTTTCATTTTGAATGGCTCTGTATTATGCTGTGAAGATAAATTACTCTATCTAGCATATTAGCATAAGAAATTCACACTAACCTGAATGATGGGAATAAACTCATGATAGCTCCCATTTTAAAATATGTAATAATCCTTGTGACCTTCTAGCCTTGCAAGGAGGATTTCCCTTATAAATTTACATTTCTGAGTAAGCTTTCCATGTCACTTTTACTGCTTTAGTTCTGTAAGTTGCTATAGCAACATGTAAGTGTTACCAGTCTGCCTGTGGCTGGTGGTTTGTGGGCATTCCCTAGAAGTGTTCTTTGGAGCAGACAGCTGTCTTTTGTAGTACCCTACTTACCAAAAAAAAAACCCTATATTTAATACTATGGTCTTTGAATTGGATGAATATAAGCCTGTGATTAATTCTGCTGTTTCTTCAGAAAAGGATATATTCTTCTGGTCAAGCCCTTAAATATTATTTTAGTTGTTTTAGCAAGGAAGAATACTAATTAAGTGGGCTTCATGGGTTTCTTAAGGAATTAGAAATTTACTGAAATCTGGTAACACAGTGTTTAGTATATATCTAGCCACACTGTGGCAGTGCTGGAGCAAGACTGACTGAACTTTTCTCTTCTTTTCCAGCTCTTATTAGTGGCCTCTCCCAAATACCTCCACATCAGAAAAAAACGGTATATCTCTGCCAGCTTTTGATAAGAATTGCACAAGGAAAAAGCCTTGGTAAATACTCTGATTCTTTTTTTCACTTGTTTAAAAACAGTTGTATGAACTTCTACAGAAGTGTATTAGATATGCTTTCACATAGCTGTTACAATGCATAGCTATATATGCTTTTATCTACAGATATAGCTATATATAAATAAATTGAATGAATTTCGCATTTTGGACTGTCTTTATTACACATGTGGCTGAGCTGTCTGCAGGACTGGTGTTACTCTGTGCTGACTTACCTGCATGGAGTTTGAATGACCATATACTTCTTAAATTACCAGAGTTTTTTTGTCAGAGTAGTATCAACAAAAGAAATATACTGGAAAGGACTGACTAGCTCTTAGTGAGCAATACTTGCAAGTTTAAAACTCAGGATATGTGTTCTTTTCTGCACATTTAACTCTAGAGATTAAAGTAGGACAGACAGCAGGACTGAGAAGACAGATGAAAAGGATGACTGCCCATGTTTCCTACAGAAGACTGAAAGACTCTCAGCTAGCAGCAAGTCCTTGGGGCTCTTACTCACTACCATATCCTCTGGCTGCATTTACAACTTGTTGGTTTAGCCAAGATGATTTTGTTTGAGTTTCTGGAGGACTTTAACTTCTTTTTTTTTTCACTGTTTGATAAAACTCCTTGGAATTTAAAGAGTTCAGAAGCAGTCTTGAAAGCATAAGCATGGAAGAAAAAAGTGTATTCTAGCCTAGCAATGCCACAATGTCTTGTTTTTATACAATTAAATTCCCTATGTTGCTTATCATGTATTACGTCATCCTGATTTAGTTTAGCTTGGGAATCAAATTCTAATATTTAAAATAGTTCATCAAATTATTTAAAATACTATACAAATTATGTAATTTTTGTGCTAATGCTCTAAATTATATTATTGTATATAACATTTGAGAATATGACTTCATTGTGCTTTTTTATCTTATCAGTAGAGAATAATCTGTATGCTGAGGAAGACTGCATATGTGTAGTAGGTATTACATCAGGTGTAGCTGCACAGTGTACATGGAAAGCTAATATATGGCAGCTTTCCTATTTTTCTAGTTATTAAAATATTTGATCTGCACTGATCACAGAGTAGGCTGTTTCAGCTCTCTAAGAGCTAAACACTGTTTTTACATTAAAATATACAGTATCAAGTTTCATGTTACTTGATAGAGAAAATAATTAGAGAAACACGTTTTTGTTTTAGTTATGTGTATATATGCACATAATTCTGTTTGAAATGTCACTGTTTGACATTGTAGTGGATATAAAATAATTTTTATCTCTTCAGTATTGTGTAAATTGGTTACTTTCTGTCTGAAAAATACTTAATAAAAGGAGTAAGTTATTGAGAGAGATTCTGCTGATACCATAAAATGAAGGCATAAGTGAGGCTGTAGTTCAGTGAACATCTTGAATTAAGCTGGCAGTGCCATGGGAAAAAGCATTTGCGTGCCTGCCAGCTCCTCCTGCATCTGTTACATTGGCACACTCACTTGTGCAGGTGCGCAATGGCCAAACTGGGAAACTGCTTGAGAGTGTTAAGGGGATGGATATTTGGCTAGGCTAGATTTCTGCCAGAACTGGTCACTGATCCTTTGCTGGGAGTTTGCACAAACCTTGGTGTTGGCACAGCAGTACACTGGCATGGGGAGCTGCTTCTGCTTTTTAAGTGACACTCCTGTGTAGACCTGTTTGAGTTTCCCTCTCAGTTTAAGCACTTCAAATACAACAAAGTTAAGACATGGAAATAGACTCAGGAAGAAAAAAACAAACTACTTAGCATGGTGATTATATTACAAAATTAATAGTATCAATATCAAACATTGTAAAATCTCATGCTAAGTTTAATGTATTATTGATGCCAGACCAAATACCTAATTGCAAGTGGCATTTTAAGTGAACAATGATTAGCTGACATAACCCCTGAAAATGCAGCAGTAATGTTACTAGCAAGGGTAGGAAGAACCAGTCTCTGAAATGAAGACAGTTGCTTCACATTTCTTAAACACACCTAAAAATTGAGGAAAAAGGAATTGAAATTGTATAGTACATGTTACTTTACTGCATACTGTAATCTATTGCTTTACTGCTTACTGTAATCTATTTAACTTTATCCTTTAATTTTTATAAGTACTTTGGTTTTTTCCCTCTCTAAGGATTACAGCTTGAAAATGATCAAAGAATTTCACCTTTGGAATCTGCTCTGTCTTTCTGGACTTTACTTGAAAGGGAAGAAATTAAACTGGAAAAACTTCATGAACAAATTCGTCGCTTGATTCAAATTCAGGTCTGTGTGACTTAATTCTTCAGGATGCTACCTACTCATTGGGAATGAGTAGCTGGAAATATGTCTAGCAGGAAGGGACCTGGGGGTGCTGATCAACAGCAGCTAAACAAGAGCCAGCATGTGTACAGGTGGCCAAGAAGGCCAGTGGCATCCTGGCTTGTATCCAGAACACTGTGGCCATCAGGACCAGGGCAGGGATTGTCCCCTGTGCTCAGCACTGCTGAGGCCACACCTTGAATCCTGTGTTCAGTTCTGGGCCCCTTAGGACGAGAAAGACTGAGGTGCTGGAGAGTGTCCAGAGAAGAGCAGTGGAGCTGGTGAAGGGTCTGGAGCACAAATGTTACTAGGAGAAGCTGAGGGAGCTGGGAGTGTTTAGCCTGGAGGAAAGGAGACTCAGGGCGGCCCCTGTCACTCTCTACAACTGTCTGAAAGGAGGTTGTAGCCAGGTGGGGGTTGGTCTCTCCTCCCAGGTGACTAGTGACAGGATGAGAGGAAATGGCCCCAGGTTGTGCCAGGGGAGGTTTAGGTTTTTCACACAAAGGGTTGCCCAGCATTGGTGCAGACTGCCCAGGGAAGTGCTGGAGATGCTATCCTTGGAAGTGTTTTAAAAAAAAACCACGGATATGGCACTTGAGGATATGGATTAATGGTGAGCATGGTAGTGTGTGCTAGGTTGATGGTTGGACTTGATGACCTTAAAGGTCTTTTCCAACCTTAAAAATTCTATTATATCCTACTAAAACAGAGCCCTTTTTACAAAAATCTTGGGCTGTTAGCAGACTGAACTGAATTTTCAGTTGTAATACAGAGTAAATACATCTGTACAGGGGACCTTTTTTCTATCTCATATGGGTCCTGTTTGTACCAGTTAAAATTTTTTCAAAAGCTGCCAATCTGAAAAAGATACCAATTGAAATAAATTTCAAAACTAATTTCAGAACTAACTGTTAGAAGTAGATATGTGTCAGTAACTCTTAAATATAAAATCATCTGAATTTTTGAAGTCTTAGAAAACTGTAGAATTGTGAATTCTCTTGCTTTTTCTGAATCTCAGGTGGAAAGTATTTAATAATATATTTTAATTGTATTTCTTGTAGATTGTAGCAGTCTATATGGAAAACAGATATTTCAAGGAAGCTGCTGAAGTTCTTGAAAGGCTGTTCACAGACTCTGAATCAGATAAGGTAGTAACTTGTTTAAATTGCCTTAGCAGCTCTTGACTTTCAGAGGATAAAGAGGGGAGTTGGTTGCGAAGCTAGCAAATCCTACCTGCATAACTTCAATCTCATTATTGTCTGTGCAGTCACTTTCATACCTATGTCATTTCAAAATACAAAAGGAAATTTGTGGCCACGAGATTGATAGACATACTGGATGATTTTTGTGGGAGTAAAATGCTTTTTGCAGCAGTTGTCCTTCATCCCCTCTTCCACTTCATATGAGGAGTGAGACGGCACTACAAATTCTGGGAATTTGATAGTGCTGACTGCTAATAGCCAATTTGCTGATTTCTGTTGTAGTGGACTTTGTTTGTCACCTCTAATTAGTGTTCTATGTACCAAAGCATCCCAGGGAAGAAAAACTCATTCACTTCTGTAGTATAGACTGAATGCTATTATGCCTCTGACTGCAAAAGACAACATCTGTGTTAGGCCACCTCCTGGTTTGAAGTTGACTGCATCATTCAGCAAGTTGCAAGTTTGAGTGAATATCACTCTAATATAATAGTGCACACACTTGAATTTGCTGGAGTGGAGAAAAGAGCAACAGAAGAACTGTAGGTGAAAAGAAGTTAAAAATGCTTCCTATATCTTCAACTGGTATATTAGGACACATGTTCTGTGCAAGTAGTAGCCTGTGTATAACTTAGTGTTGAGATACACTTCCATTCAGAGCAATTGGATGTTTGGAAAGTGTAGATTGTGGTAATAGTACTCAAATTCATAAATAAAAATGCAGCCTATACACAGAAGATAATTCTCTGGCTGTATTGGCTGCTGTAAAATTCAGAGGGATTGGCAGACAAAATGTGAATTTCTAATTATCAGTATTGATGTATCCTTAATGTTGCTGTACTAAGTTATCCTTCTGAACGCTGTACACCCTTTCCAATGGCAGTCTTTCTGAGGCAGCAAATGGGAAGAGAGAACCGAGTAATGGGTGGCTTTTTCTGAGTGTTTTTCCTCCACTGACAATCCTGCTTCCAGTGTTATTCATAAAGGAAATGAAAATGTAAATCTCTGGTCAGTTGCACTTTACCATTTACTGAGCAATAAGGTAAATACCTGGTGCTATATCTAGTTGACTCTAGAACTGTTTCAAACTGCAGCATGAAGTTGTATAGGGATAGTCAGAAAACTGTATAATCATCATGTTTAGCTTTCTGTGTTTCCTGTTTAGCATAGATACCAAGTTTGCTGCAGGATTCCTGTTGTATAAAGCTGTGCTTTTCTTAGCCTTTAAGGGTGAAGCTGACAACCATAATTAAAACAAAGGATCCATATGTTCCTCTTCTCCAAAGCTTCAGTTACAGTCTTTTGATAAGTAAAATCAAGTCCTACATTGAACTTTTCATGAAAGAAAATGAAACTAACTTCTTAGTACAGGTATGTTGAAAGTATTTTAAAACTTTTGAAAAAATTTACCTGATACAATTAAATAGATTTATCCTTCCAAGGGAGTTGTTTAGGCAATATTCAGTTACTGTATTAGATGAAAAGGAAACTTTGGATTGTCTTATTTTCAACCTTTTTGTTTTAGTTAATATGTCTTGGAGAAAGTTAGTAGGAAAGAGACTCCTCTTAATTATCTTCTATGAATGTTTTTTCCACAACTGTTTTGATTAGAAAAATAGTTAGGACAATAGTGTAGTTAAAACAAGATCTGTTTAAGATATGCAGTTCTGATATGGCACTCCGTAAAAATGTAGCTTTATATTTAATGCTTATTTTATTTAAGCCAACATGACTTCCCATACTAAAAATAAAAAAAATCAAGATCTGTTAATTTGGATAAAAGCTTTAGGAATGTCAGGGGAATTAGGAGATAGAAAACTATTATTGCTGTTTTCCTGTAAATACAAATGTTCCTTACAAACAGTCTTACTCAAAAGTGATTTAAAATTGGCAAGAACAACATTCCTTCTTCAGTTCATCTTCAGGAGGATTGTAAAGAATTTCTCTTATGTTTACTTCGTATAAAAGAATATTGAATTATTCAATTACAAAAGCACAGTCATCTAAAGGTAATAAGAAGCAAATTTTAAATAAACAATCCTGAAGTTCCTCTGTGTTTTTCATTTTCTTACCAGAGAAATTGGACAACTTATTAAATACACTCTAAGTATAATACAAGGAATACTTTTTAATGGTTTCACTTGAATGTCAGTTTTCAAGTTTATTTTTCAAGGCTCTTTCTTTGAGTCTAAGAGGAAGTGGAGGCTTGGAGGTGTCAGAGAAGGCCCAGAATTCCATACTAACAAGCCTAAGGCTGTCACTGCCTGCATCCCCAATGCCTGCACGTTTGTCCTACTGTCTGCACCCACACTGCAAATATTACTTTGAACAGAGTTATTCTGGCACACGGAGGAGACAGCTTTGTGAGGAATTCCCACTTCTGTGCAGCACACAGTTTCCCAGCAGTGCACTCTGTCTTCTCTGGAGAAGAACATTCTAGCTTTAACTGCTAGTTTCTCTTTCTTCTAGTGCCAGATGTAGAAGTATAATCATAGAATAGTTTGGATTGAAAGGAGTCTTTAAAGACTCCACTTGCAATAAGCAGGGACATCTTTAATTAGATCAGGTTGTTTAGAGCCCTGTTCAACCCGGCCTTGAAGGTTTTCAGGGATCAGACATCAACCACCTTGCTGCGCAGCATATTCCACGTTTTGCCACTCTCATCATAAACAAAACAAAGTTCTTCCTTATATCTAGTCCAAATCTACCCTCTTTTAATTTAAAACTATTAACTCTTGTCCTACCTCTACAGGCCCTGGTAAGAAGTTTGTCCCACCTTTATTCAGTGTAGGAGGCCCCTTTTAGGTACTCTATAAGGAGTAATGAATTACTACTTCCTTCTCTTGGCAATGAAGGAGAAATAATCTTAGTTTGTGGCTAGCAGTTTAAGCAGGATGTTAGAAATGTTTTTTGCCAGTGCAAAAAAGGTTATATTACAAGCCTCAGGTCTGCTTAGACATGTCTTTTGAACATATTACATGTGTGCTTTGTCCTGCCATGTGCTACAGAACTAGATAAACTTGACACCTGTCAGTTTTAGTTTCTATCCTAGTTATAAAAACCAGACTTTGGAGTACTTTCATAGTATTTGTAGTCTTAGTTAAGTTCTGCAATTTACTTAACACATTTTTAAGTTCACTCATTATGCAACTATTTGTTGTATTTCTTTGTGTCCATATAAAAATCAATTGCAGCTATGACTAAAATTTCTCCAAGTTATTAGTTGATAAAGATCTTTATGGATGTCAACTTAACATGCTAAACTTGTTTTGAAACTACTTACTTTAATGTTAATACCTCTGAAAGCACTGCTAGTTCTAATAAAAAGTATACATATTAATCTTAGTGCAAACTCCTATCTGGGTACTGCCTGGCTTTAATTTTAAGATATCATTTACATTTCTCACAGGAAGCCACAAAACATGTGGCATCCAAAGGGTTGGGAGCAACAGCGTTGCAAAACAGACCTGTGGAAGTCATTGAAAATGGCAAAAGTGATTTGGAGACAAAACAAAGGTTTGTATTAAGAATTATACTGCTAAGGGATGTGCTTGGACAGTAACGTGAAACTTGTAGATCAAAGAGCAGGTAAAAGAGGGGGGGATGTTAAATTCCAAACTGCTGTCCAATAGAGAATTACTACAGGCACATTCCCTATTTTCTTTAAATTTGTGTTCTTCTGTGGTTGTTACTTTTGGCATTTACATGAAAAAGCTTGTCATTAAGTTTAATTATTTGTGAAGTTGCACAATTTGCAGTTTAAACATCTGTTAGTCTATAATAATATAAGCACAGAAAATACTTTGCTTTTTTAATGCTTGATTGAACTCCTTTTAGATCTAATTTCAGGCTATAGGTCATCTCAAGAAGAAAAAGAATAAGGAAATGGGATCAGTCTTGCAGTTTTCCTACAGCTGATCCCTTTATGATACTAGTGTGAAGGGAAATAGTTATGTTGCTTCCTGATTCTGACAGTGCAAACCTTCAGAACAATTACATGATTATTTTGGAAAATGCTAGTATTCTAGGTTTATCTCCACTTGTTCAGGGAGAATAAATTTAAATTGCTGACTTTAGCTGGGATAGAGTCTGTATTTCTTCATTTTTTTTACTTGGAATACTTGGCATCGTTTAATTAAGAAAACTGATGCAGACAATATAGAGGAAGACAAGTCATAAGATTTTTTTGTTTTTCTGGAAGGGCAGCTCCTGACACATCTGAGAGATATGATGAAAGACTCGTTCAAAAAAACCTATGGAAATAATTCGTAATGAAAAAATAGAAGCACAAAATGCTTCTTTCTTCAACTTAAATATCTTGGGAACAGGCTACCCAAGGAAGTGGTCACATTACCAAACCTGACAGTTCAAGAAGCATTTGTACAGTGGTCTCAGGCACATGGTGTGACTCCTGGGGATGTCTGTGCAGGGCTGAAAGCTGAACTCAATGATCCTTGTGAGTCCCTTCCAACTCAGCAGATTCTGTATTTCTCCTCCAGGTATAGGGAGGCAAGGTTAAGAGGGTGAATGCATTGATGCAGTTACTGATTTTATGCCACTCCTTCTGTAGAGAAGTTTTAAAATTTTCTTTTATTTAAATATTGTTGAATCGTATAAACAGCAAGTTGCTGCTTAGGAAACAATCTTTTTGTCTTTTCTTTTTAAGATTGGTGAAAGAGAAACAGTGTATCACAAGTTTGTCATCTGGAGACATAAAAAAACTCATAGCAAGGTAAAAAATTTTGGTTTTATTACTCTGGTCACAGACTTTTTATCAAGTTCTTTGTATTTTTACTAAAGATCTGTGTTCTTTGCAGGAAACGTTCAGGACAGAAGCTCAAAGACAGCAGAGTTCTTCAGAGTGAGTATTAGTTTATTTTTACATATTCAAAACAGTCATGTCAATCACTTATTTCTAACCGCTATCCCATGCGATTGTATTAATGCAGTTGTGGTGGATAAAAACACTCCAAGCTGTGTATGGTTTCTGCACAAACGCAAATTTGGTGGTTGCCATATTTAGGAAGCTGGGAAGGGGCTTAAGGTTCTCTAGCAATTAATTCTGCAAAATCATTCACTATTTTCTGGTTTGCTTGGTTGGTTTACAGGAGTTATGGTATTCTGTGCAAAAGAAAGCACAGAGGAGTTACTGAAATTCATTTCTTTCTGAATTTTGTGCTAGATAACTTAATTGGGAAGGAACTAAAGAAGTTAGCTGATTGGAAAAACAAATTGCACTGTAAATGTACAAAGTCAGGATGTTTGTGTGATTTCCTGGTATTACTTCTTAAAAGCCTAACACAGATAATACAATAGTTATAAGTAAGTTCTTAAGACCATTAGCACCCTCTTACCACAGTGAGATGATGTTATAGTTCCTGCATGTGGCCATGTTGTACATGGAAGGACAAACACTTAAGATGCCTTGAATGCTTGCCACAGTTAAAACCTGATACATCAACTTGGAAATGATGGAATTTGTGTACAAAGGATCATAGCTCTGATTGGTTGCTACTTCCAATTCTAAGTAAAAGGAGAGTAGTGCATATAGTAAAAATGTTTTTACCAAAATGAAATGTTTTATTATTATGTACCAATTTTTACCTGTATTTAAAATATAATTCTTCTGTAAGCTCTATTGTATAGAAATTGTGGTGGGTTTTTGGAATAGCCTATTTTTTGAAACCCTTGGACTATGGCAAGATTCATTTGTATTCATTTATAAAAATATATGTAAAGAGACACTAAAATTTTCCCAGTCTGTCAAAGCATATCAAACTAATGTACATTCTTGTCAGGTGTAAATGGTAAAATGCAAAACTGCTGCCTTGATGTTGACTCCTCATTGTTTTGGATTTATATTGACTGTCTTCTAGGTCTTAACGACATGCAAAATGTGGAAAACAATGGAGTTTCTTTTGCATGTAGCCGAAAAAGACAGGTTTGTACCTATTCTCTCTTCTAAATGGAGATAAAATGAATCTGTGTCCACAGAATATTTTTCTCAGCTTTAATCTAATTTTTAAATCTAGTGCTTAGATTTAAGATTCTGTTGATTATTCGAGTGCTACAGTTCCTGAAATTGTTACAGTCCCTTTCTTTTTAAAGACAGGAAATATAACATATTTTTACTGTCTGAAATATTGTTGTTGCTAATGCTTCCAAGGCTTTTATTTGTTGACATACACCATTACCAAAGCTTAGTGTGAAATAAATAATTCTCTCCACAGTTTGAATTAAAGAATTCAGGATGTCATTTGCCTGTGAAAATTTTGGGCAATTATCAGAGTTTTCCAGCATAGAAAGTTAAGATTTAGCAATTTTATAATTCAATACTTTTTTTATGTGATGTAAAAACATATTTACTTAGGAAACTACTCTAGTTTTTATAAACCAAATGGTTGTTTCTTTTTATAATGCTACATTTCAAATGGTCATTTGTGCACTCTTCATGGGTAAGCCTACTTCACTGAGTTACACTAAAATAACGCTACTGTGTTCACTGATGCTAGAATTCCCATTGGTGGGGCGTGCAGAAGTGTGTGCCTTAATAGAATGCAATTTGAAGCTGATTTGATGTTGGGGTGTTTCAAGCTGATTTTTTTTATTATAGCCAATTTTCCTCCATAAGTGTTCAGCATTTTATCCTAATTGAAGAAATTAACATTAAATATATGTATTGCTGTTGTTGGATTCCTCTTCATAATATCTCTTAGGAAGCAATGTGGAGTCTTTCTGTTTAGCTAATAGTGCAAGTTATCATCATATATCCATTTTGATATATGATGTGAGCTGTTTCATTTTGAAATTTCATTTTTCATATAACAGGGAAGACCAAATCTGCTTATTTTGTTTTTTCTAGAGGAGAGTTGTACTTACTCCTATTTCTTTAAGCATTCTTACTGAAGTTATGTACTTATTAAATCTTCAGTTACATGCTGTCCTCAAATAGGTCAAAGTCTTAATGAGACCTCATCTATCCTTGAGGTTTAAGCCTCTATAAGTTTTTCACTTTCTCACAAATCTCAGGAATGGTTAGATCACTGACAATCTCTTTAAAAGCTGCAGATAAAACCAGTGCCCTAAAAAAAATATATATATATAGGCATCACTTACTGGATTTGCTTTTTGCCTTTAAAGACAAAATTACTTTATTCCAGCATATACTTGGATAGGTACCTTGTTAGCCAGTTGCTGTTAAGCATGAACACTTCTATCAAGCTTGTTTTCAACATCAAGAATTAAACTATTTGGACCACAATGACACAGAGCTAATGAAAGCTTTATAGTCACATAATTTTATGCTGAGCTAGTCTGTTACGGGGTCACCTACAAGCACTGTGTCTAGGTCTAGGGCTTACACACACATCTTGTTAGAAAAAAATAGGAGTTGTTTGCTTAATTATGTTGTTATAGTTCAACCTTAATTGACATATAAAGACTAAATTTGTGGAGAACTGCATCTGACAGGGGCATTGAAAATTTTAAAAGAGTTTAAATGAAACTTAAGATTCAGAACTGTGTTTCTTTCGACACTTAGAAAAGTTGTAGGCATCTGCTCCCTCTGTTATATTTATGCCTTACTCCCTACCACTAAGACCTCATAAATGTTTTATAGAAAGCAATGATAATTGGCCTTTTAAACAATAAATCTGCTCCTCTACTTAATCATCTGGGTTATAAAATTGTCCACATGCATGAAAGAATGCAATGAATGTCAGAGCTGTTGACTTCTAGAACTTCCTTTTCCATGTAGTCCCTCATTCAATGTTGGCATTGTTTGCTCTTGTTTTGTAAATGGCATTTCATTGCAATGGTTCAGTGCCCATTTTCAGCCTTTCATTTCAGTGTTTTCAGTTAGCTGCATAGAACAATCTGCAGTGCTATTGAAAGGACACATACTTTATTTTCTCATTCCTAAATTAGGGGATGCAAGTGTCACAGAATTTAGGGAACTGTTTGTACTCAAATTTATATCCAGTAATTATATGGCAAGTCCTTTGAGTTGTCTAAAATCTGGATCATACTTGATTTAAATTAAACAATGGGTCTTAAAATCTGAGTGTTCAGAATTTTGTCAGACTTTTATGGAAAAAAAAAATCCATATATTTAAAGCTGAAGGAGAAAACTCAGAGCAGAGTCCCATAATGCATAAAGAAAAACAGGTTACTAGAGCAGAACTGACTCAAAAGAATAACAGTATCTTCAGATTTGTGAGGGAATGTCTCCACATTCTGCCTGGCAAACTCAAGCTTGCTCTGCTGGTGTTCAGAGCTGGCCAGATGTCACGCTGCTGTGGACCAGGCGCTGTGCTGATGTGAGCTCAAGCGTAGTGCTGCATTATGTCCAGGCTTTCAACCAGTCTTGTAATGTGCAAAGCTGGAATCTACATAAATTCTGTCCCAGAGGGGACAGAGAGCTTGTCAGCGAGTGGGGCAGGGGGAAAGTTATTGCCCTGTTCTGTTCCTCAGTGAAAAGAAAATGAGTCAGTCCCTGATTTACCTGTAAAGCAGGCCCTCATTTATACAAAAAAAGGGAAGAAATTTATGTTTTAAAAAAGCTCAATGTGAGCAATTAAAAATCAAAACAAGCTAACAACAACAACCCTTTTAACAGCAAATGTAATTAATCATTGCAAGTAACAAGAGTTGTGATTGTCTCTTTTGATTAAAGTATTTGAATTATCTGGTGCTGTAGGTCAAGCATAACTGTGTTACTTGAATAAAGATTTTATTTAGTAACGTTTTCTGGCATGCTCTGAAATGAGGTGAACTACATTATTCCAATGGAATCTCTGCCCTTTTAATAATAGTAGAAAAAAAAGCTATTCACTGCTAATGTTGCAAAAGATCAGTGGAACAGGAAGAATTAGAAAAAGGAAGTATTTTTGATAAAGGGTAAACTACTTTAGAGAAGTTTTAGGTTCCTAACTGTTTAGCAATACAGTTGAACTACTATTACTTGTAATTCTTTCACTGCTTAGTGAGGTTTGTCAGTGATCAGAGTTTACTGAAGAGGCCCTGATACTTGCATTAAGCTGGAATAAATCCACTTAGCACTTAAAATTGTCACCTGGCCAGAGACTGTACTGATGATGCTTACAAGAGCAGAATCTTTTAAAGATCCCAGAAGGCTTCCACATCATTAAGAAATAAATTTATTTTTCTTCCTATTTGCATAGACATGGGTTCTTGTGCCACTGACAAGGCTAGGTGTTCCTGCTGCTCATCCTCCCTTTGTGCACAAGCAGGAGGGTATGCATTTCTGTAATGGCAGCAGCCATAAAATTTACATTTCCATTGGGTACATTATTTTCAGAGTTAAGTCATGTTTGTTCCACTGTAATTCACGTTTCCTGGCACTTATCAGATCTACTAGCTGGCTTTAAGTTGAGGCTATTTCTTTGCACCTGCATTTCCCTTTCTGCCCAGTTCTTTACAATTTTGAAGGTTTCAGTTGTAAAGGTGAGCCATAACATGTTTCTCTAATGTTCCCTATT
Organism: Pyrgilauda ruficollis; assembly: GCF_017590135.1. NCBI lineage: Eukaryota > Metazoa > Chordata > Aves > Passeriformes > Passeridae > Pyrgilauda > Pyrgilauda ruficollis. Next base: position 8,698,134 of record NW_024516984.1, on the reverse strand, counting down.
GCTCTGTAGCCAACACCATTTATCCATTTGATAGTTGGAAGTGATCTGTTACTTACAAGAGAAAGTTTTATACATACTCTTGGAAACCAACCTTTCTTTTATTCCACCAAGCTATAAATTTTAGGCCATCAGATTCAGCCATTTACAATTCTTTTTGCTCTTGTAATGTTCTATAAACATTTTTTACTTTCTATCCTGTTACTCCAATTAACCCAAGGCTTTATTAACACAGATGCCCTACGGGAGCCCCCATAAAGCCCTACCGGTTCAATTACAAATTTATCATTTATTTCTAGTTTCAAGATACGGTGCTCAAAAAACCCCTCTGACATCTGTATTCTAATAACTAGAGAGCTGTTTGAAAACTTGCTTTTATGTTTGCTATAAGCACTCACATTAATATCTTTCTCTGTTCATATATCTGGTATTTTTCTTGCCCTAGAAATGGACTGAAAAAGAAGACTTGGAGCTGAAATCGGGAGTGAAGGCGTTTGGAGTGGGTAACTGGGCTAAAATTTTAGTCCATGGTAACTTCAACAACCGAACAAGTGTCATGTTGAAAGACCGGTGGAGAACATTGAGCAAGATCAAACAAAGCTGATTTGACTACAGGAACCAACTCTTCTTGACCTTTCCCTACATGAGGACCTACTGTACCTTTCAGAATAACATCTTATTTTAGTCTCAGAGTGTCCAGCAGTGCTGCTGTCCTAAAACATGAAACAGAATAATAACAGGTATAAAACATTTGTGTAAGCTCACCTGCTCTGCTAATGATGACTTAAATGTAAAGTCTGGCCTTTTTTGCGACATGCAATAATAGATAACCTAGATTCTGAAATGTGAAAATGCTTGCAGTGATTTAAGAAATGTCTGTTATGTAAATAGGAGTATTAGATCTGACTGGCAACATCTTTAGTTTGATAGAGGCTAATAAAAAGTCAGGTGTCCTGTATTTTTAAAGGGCTGTATCTCTTTTTAGATTGACCTTTTCATAATTTTACTTCCTGCCATATAACCCATTCTAATTAGTTTTGCTTCACTTTCAAATTAAGATCCAACTTGACATTTCTGTAAGTTTTACAAAAGATATGTATGTATTAGTATTGCTAATTTTATGAGATGATGGTTTCTTGGGGTTTTTTCTGCAGTTAAAAAGTGTAAATTCATATAATGTTGTATTTTTAAATAACAAAGGGACTGGTTAATTTTTTACATGGAAAGGAACACTATTGTACTAGCACTTAGCAACTCTTGGTTAGCTTGTGCCACCTACCTTGTCTTGACAAGTGACTTCTTCCAGACCGGCAGGAAAGGGAAAGCTCAAAAACACATGGCCCAAGTGGGTCTCAATAATGAGTCTACACTGTCAGTGACAGCAAATATACACTTTAATCAAGGTCTCTGCTGGCCACTGCAACTCTCCTGCTCATGGGAGAGTGGAACAGATGGATGATGGCACTAGCCTGTATCTCTGGATTCAGATCATTTGGAAGAGATTTCCACAATCTCAGAAAATTCATGCTTTCCACTGTCATACTGGTGTGAATCTAGTGACATGAACTAACATAATACAGCGTTCTTTTAAAAGTGAAATCCCTTGAATTCAGATATTTTCTGTACCTTCTTTTCTTGGCTAAGGTTTTTATTTTCAAAGAACCTTATAAGAAAAAGCACCTGTCTGAATTGGTCATATTAAAACAAAGCTGTCTGAGATAATTTTCCCTATTAAAAATGAAAACATACAGTTATGAAGTCTGAAATGTTCAGAAAGTATTAAAATAATCCCTGCATTCTGTTTTGGAGGCTTGCTTTCATTATGTTAAAATGGTAAAATGCAGTTCAAAGGCTTGTTTCACAACACATTCTTATTGTGGACAGAACCTCAAGCAGATCACTTTCCTCATTCTTGCTAAGAGACTCTATGGCTTCTTCCAGGAAGTCTTTATGTTGCATGGAGATGCTGCCTGTTGTAACAGGAAATTTTCTCAACCTGCATAGCAGTCTTGCCAGTGCTCAGACATTGCAGGTTCCTATACTAATCATGGTAGATGAGCATTTTTAACTAGTAATTTTTTTACTCTTAGCCAAGGCCTTAGTTACAAAAGCCTTTTCTAGGTTCATCTGCCAGAAAAGTTACACTGTGTATTACTGACATGAAGTTCTGAGGAGACCAATTCCTTAACAATGCTGACTAGGTCTATGTCTTCATGAAGGTGGCTGAATGTGGAAACTGCAGTGTAGAGGAAGAATACTTACACAATTAGAGTGTAAAAAATTGTCTAGATGATACTGGAGAGGAACAAAGTACCTAAACTGAAATCAGTTTTAGCTTTCAAAAATGTCATTTTTATTCATCCTTGCTCTTAAATGTTGACAGTAACTATTCTCAGACTTGAAAATATTTGGCTGGCGCACTACTGAGTAGGAGCAGTGCCTGGAGACAGGGCTAGGGCCAGTAAAGATGGAGAACTTAAGGAAAGCAACTACTGTGGTTAGAAACATTAGCTCTTTAATTACAAATGAGAAACATGGTAATGTGCTTCTAGTGTTCTAATACAGAGATCAGTCTTCGCATTTTGTATTAAGGCAGAGAGAATTTCCTGAAATGATTCTGCCAAAGTCCTGACTCATTTAAAATTTTTTAAGGCTCCAGAAAATGCAGCAGAAATATACAGGTTTCTTGGCATTGGTGTTAATTTTCTTAGTCTTTTTGTTGCAATTTTAAAGGTCTTTTAAACTTTTATGTAAAAATAAAACTATGCACCAGGGGACAGGAACAGTGTTCCAGCTGCCGGATCTTCTTCCAGGTTCCTTGGCACTGAGAGTTGCCAATTGCTTCCCAGTGTAAGATTTTATCTCTGAAATGAGACAAATATGAAATTAGAAGAGTAAAAGCTGTGTATTTAGTGTTACTGGATTGTGTTGTATAAAATGTCAGAAGATTTGATTTGTTTAATCATGTAAGACTTTATTAAACTTATCTAGCTCTTAAAATGCTTTCTGGAGCAGACATGATATTCCTAAGTGGAATATCCAGAATGGTGGGTTGAGTAGCTGGTTGTATAGGTATTAAGTAGTATGCATATTAATAAATGTATGGATCAAATAAAAATCAGTTCTGAATAATAAATACCTACTTTCACAATTACTTTTCTAAAAACCAGGTATATATGCTTGAGGGGAGTACCAATCCACCACTGTTAAATCTGCACTCAGATTTGGACTATGGCAGGAAATACCCTTTTCAAGTAAAAGTGCCCACAGCTATAAAAAGTCTTCTTCCACTACACAAATTCCACCACTTCTTCACAATAGTGAATAAAGCTTTAAACTCTTATATTGAAATGACTTCCCAATTTTATCTAGGTTTTAAAAGCAATTTCTGTGAGAAGTGAAAGGATAAAACCTGAGCTCTACAAACGATTTGAGCTGTTCCATCTTTTAGATACATTAAATGCAGCTTTAATGAGATCTTGAGAAGCTTAAACTCCTGTGCTGGGTTTTGGTTTACCCGCGTGCGTTGTGGCCGTCTCCGGAGCAGCGCCGCGTGGCCGTGCTCATGGCCGGCGGCTGGCAGGCGACGCACACGGTGTGTCCCTCGCGCAGGTACTGCATCCAGCGCGCGTACGGACGCGTCTCCAAAGCACAGTGCGGGGAAAGAGATTCCGTCCTGAACTCCACGCAGTATCTGCTCAGAAGGAAAAGAACCAAATTATGAGATAAAGCATGAGCTAAGTAGGCACTTTGAACAGACTTACATATCCTAAGGGTGGTGTTTGTGAAATGTAAGTTAGACATCATCATTGCTAACAAATCTCCTTCTGACCCTAACCCAATGAGTGGATTCTTAAAAACATTATGCAAACTGTTTCTCATTCTATGCCCCAGTCCAGTGTTTTATGTGTCATCTCACTTTCTGGTAGTGTTCTGTATTCTCAAATTATTTTGAAAAACAGATCTCAGTAACCCATATTTTTTCTTCTATGCTGCTGAAAGAAAATGGAAAAGAGACTTTAAGAATATCAATGAGTTTTATTGTTCTAGGAAAAATAGCACAGGACAAAACATTATAAGCATTACAGACCCAGTAATAGCATAATTTAAACTTCATTACCATCTCTACTGGTAACTAAACAAAATTTCTTACTGCTTGTGTCAAACAGTTTTAAAAAAAAAAAGGTATCTTGAGACCAATCCCATTCAGCCCCCATTGTTCAGAGACCTACATCTAATTTCTCAGACTAAGGATACATTCAGCTTTGTTTTAGCATTGTTTACTGCTGGCTTTCAAAAGCAGCTATCATCAGATCTGCCATGATCCCAATGTCTAATTCAGGACAATTAGTAAGTAATAAACAATATCTAGAACATGCAAATAAACTGCGGGAGAGAAAACCAGTACAAACTATAGCTTATTGTTTAATTATTGCAAATTTAATTACATTTTTCTCTGTAGACAGCTGTTTTCTACTGAACAAGATGACCCACATACATATGATAAATAGATTACCCTGCTGCTTCTTTGTCTGAAGGCTGGAGGGAAGATGCTGCTCGTCTTTTTCTTTCTTTACCGTATTCAGAGGTAGTTATGAAAGCAGGGACTGAGGAAAAAAACAGTTATGGTAAAACAGCAAGGCACAGCTGAGTCATATTTCAATCACTGTAACAGTGGGTGAATGAATCAGGAGCTTGTGGACGGTGATGCTGGCTCACTTTATTGAAAAAGTGATAAAATGTTGGCAACATTGGACCTCAACCCCACTTCCTACAGCTAAGCCCTCTCTATTCAGAAAAAAAAAAAATCTAATAATGCATGCTATCTAGCCAGTAAGGAAACAGGATGTAGTGGAATCCCACAAGGAGTAGTTTCCTGTTTCATACTGAATTTGTGTTCTAACTTCGCACAGAGATAATTTGATACTTAGATCCAGCTGAAGGAATGCAAACAGCTTAGTTGTTTGCTTAACAGAAATTAAGAAAAGACAGATTAGAAAAAAACATTATTGAATAAAAAGCAATATGACAGTAGAAAGTTCTAAATTATAATTTTAATCAGCTAACTGCAGATAGATGTTTGGTTTTTTGCTATTCATTGACAGTAAAATTTATGATGGCTGTGATGGAGACAATATACAGCAGAGAGATGAAATTGAGAATACCGTGTTCATGGCCGCAGTCCTCCCCCTGGTAAGTCAGGTATTCCAGGCAGCCAGCCTTCTCCTCCAGAGCTGGACACGGCTCCCCACCGTTTTTAGGCTCCTGTTGTACATAGCGCCTACGGACCCGCAGCCCGGGATGACACTGTTCTGCACAGCCACTCCAGTGGCTCCACTCCCCCACAACACAGGGAATAGCTGCAAAGCAGGATTAAAACATTATTAGTAGTCAAGACTTCTGGTTTTATCCTAATTGCTCTCAAAAGCTTGAGATAATAAGATTATATTGAGGGGCTTTTTGTTTGCTTTGGGTTTTTTTACTTTCTCTTTTCTAATTTTATTTACATGGGTTTGAACGCTCTTCCAGGATTTTGCATACTTAAATTGAAAATTCAAACCTGCCTGCAATGCTTGGCTCCCTATTCCATCCCTTGTCCACAAAGAAACAGCCCCTCATCCCAGACCTTTCACTACAGCTGTGGGGTTCTTCTGAAGCATAAAGCCTCAAGAGACCAGCTCATGGATTACCTACACCAGACTGGTCTGACCTTCCTCGGCAGTTCCTACACCACTAGATTCTGTATAAAGGCTGGAACATAAAGCAGCAGCATGCTTGATTCCCTTCAGATCACTTTCTAACTCCTTTTTCCTCAACACTGAACTGTGTCCACTGCCACAGCTTTGTTTCCCTGTTTTAACACAGGTCCTGCTCATTTCCAGCTACAGAACAGCCCACTGGATATTTGAATTTCAGTTCTCGTGGATCACAAACTTCCTCTGAACTTAGTCAAAAATTCTGGGGAAAGTACCATTATTTTTAAAGTAAACTTTGAATCATAAGAAACTGCATTTCCCTCTGGCAGGGAAGAAAAGGTTTTGTGGTGTCATTCCCAGAAAACAAAAACAGGTGATAGACACATTATTCCTTAGAGAGAAGCTACATAACACAGAAGTCTTCAGTTTATTTTTCCATTAAAACAATATGCAACGGTAAAGAATACACAGCCATCTGACATCTCCATGAATGGAGATGCTGCTTTCCTCAGCCTCATCTCCAGGAACACCAAGTCCCTGTTTTTGAAAACTGTATAACCTAAAAAATTTCGCTTTCCCTAGCAGTTAGAAAAGCAGTTAGCTTTTCAAAGCTTCACTGCAGGCTGAGCCCTGAGAGGTTGGATTAAGATGATCTCTGGATGATCAGTGATGGAACAAACACAACCCCTCCACCTGGGAGCTTCAAATCTGCACAGCCATGGCAGGAGGAGCCATGGAAGAGCAGATACGAAAAATGTCTCACACATGGGTATCCATCAAGTGGAAGAATTCTCTGAGGATAAGCAATAATTTCCTTACATGAGTCATCCTCAGCTTGTGGCCTACAAGGACATTTAATCTGACTGGTGATCCATTCCCAGTAGCTTTTTTCCTGGAGGTCACCTGGTAGGTGCTCCAGGTTAGAGAATGGTACAAAACACACATTATCATCAATGGGTGAACTATCTTAACCTGGTTCTGGATTGTTTGGGGTCATGCTTCTCATTATTTAGTTAAATAAAACTTCCCATTTCCCAGGTGTACTATTTCTTATTAGCTTGTAATGGAACATATCACATGCTTTCAATTTTTTTTCCGCATTTCCGGATTACAATTTAAATCCCCAAGAAGCTTTACAGCTTAACCACTGTTACATCCTTTATCAGTGTTGCAGGAAAGCGATGGGACAAAACTGGACTTTCAGGAAAATATTTTATGCCCTCTGGGATTCTACCAATACAAAACATTGGGAAGAAAGAGTAGAATGTGATAACCTCTTTGGGGTTTGTGACTCTTCTCATAAAACATATAAATTGCAGTGTTTGCTCTGTCATTACATCTCTAATTTCTTGGACTACTACCAATATCATGAAGCAGATAAAACCTCTGAAAGAGGCTACTTGGCAGATGTCCTTACCATTTTACTAAAATTCTCTTCCTCTGTTCTCACTGTGCTGTGCACCAGCTGTTCTGACCAAACTCGCCCACTTTTGAGTGCCCTGACAGCACCAGGTGTATTGTGGCTGAGGATGCTGCATCCCACACCCTAAGGAATTCCACTAAAACAGAACCACAGGGCTGCCCCGGGTACTGGGCCACCAGCTGTCCATCCTACTCAACAATTAGTATTCTCTGGTGTTTTCCTCTACTTACTGATAAACATGTTCCCAGACAGCTCCTGAGTACAATTTGTAGAACAGTGCTGGACAATCACAGAAAAAGCCCCCTTTGCCACATGCAGACACCGGACACTGCACCACCAGGCACTGCCCTCAGACACATGCAGAACTACAAAGTACATGACACAACCTCTGTGGCTGTGAAGGCACCACACTGACATGTCGCAGTACAGCCCTCAGACTGTTTGTTCCAAGAACTGTAAACTAGAAAAGAAAACCACTGATAGTAAAAATGTCTCAGACCCCACTATGGCATAGCCAGGACAAGTACTAAATGCAGTATAGACCTCACAGTCCTTGCCACCCGGCTGCAGGGTCCAAACACAGTCCTTGACTCCACTAGATTTTATGGCACAAGCACAGACTTCAATGCCTGATCACACATCTTAGTTCTACCCAAGTATCCAAGGACAGTCAGTGTCTATCTAGCCTGTCTATCCTCACCAACTGATTCTCTTCCAACCTGGCTGCATGAATGACCTGCATGAATAAGAATTTCCACAGAACTTTAATCTCATATTAGCACCCTGATATGCAGATAACATCAAGTCTAAGATCAAATTTTCCATTAAGAAACTCCCAAAGGGACTGAGTAAGTGCATAACAAATAAAGCTTCATGACTTCATGTCTTACTGGAGTCAAACCAAGCTGACAGTTAAATACTGGTCATCTGCAGAAATACATGGTAATTTTATGGTTATCAAGATTTAGAATAAGAAGGATGAATTGCCCTAGTCATGTGGAAAAATAAGAATATTGGGTTGCTAGAATGGAATTTAGGCAGTGGTATAATAATGTCCCTCTTGCAGTCAGTACCCAAAAACTATTAAGGGACAGTAGATCGATTTTGTGCCTTGTTGGAAAGATGCCACATTCCTCAGCATGACAGAGACTGGGTCCATGAGCTGACATAAAAGGAATGGTGCCATCTCTTGACACACTAAAAGTATCAGGGACCCATAGCTACATCTTTATGGATCCCTCTCTGTGTTGCTATTTGCTCAGCTTAGTTAACACAACGATGTTAAATGATGATTGATTGAAACAATGAAGAGGATGCAAGTCAAAGGAAATTGAAGGAAGGGATTTGTTCTCAGGTACCTACCAAAATGTGGAAGCTAACACAACACTTGAAATTTAAAAAAAAAAAAATCACAGAAAAATTACATTGCTATCTTATGAAAGACAGCTCAAGTAGCCAAAACTTTGGTTTTGTCTTCCATTTGCAGCACTGAAACACAGATATGAAACACATATGTTTCCATATGAAACACAGATCCTTATTTCTGAGTGAAACTCTATTTAATTTTTACCATCTCTGGAAAAATAAAAATGGAGGACTGTAGTATGTTCACTGTACAAGATATACTGTAATATGTAAGGATTTCTAGATTTTCTCAGAGTAACCACTTCAAATGGCGAGCTGATTCCTTCCTCAGGCTTTCTCATTGGACAGTAGTTCCTATTTAAAATGCTATGTACAAAAATATACGTCCTGCAAAAATATTCTTCTTTTATTCAAAAATACTCTTCAGTATTAGAACTATAAGGAAGTTTACTTAAAAACTGTTGAACTTGGGTTCAGCAGTCCATTAACGTCTGCTGAGCCATCTATTCATAAAGTACCAAACTTACAATGATTTCTAGACATGACAGAATTTAACCCTGCTGCTGGCAGCTTTAGGATGTTCATTCTTTCAGTGGTTTCTTTTATTTTGGAGCAATGTTTTTGTATGATTCCTAACATCTCTTGCATCCTAGCATCTCTTGATAACTTACACTTGAGGCACTTTACACTTTCCCCAGAGGACGAAATGTCATTTCTGCAGATGCTGAAATCATGAGTTGTGAACAGGTTGACAAACAAGCAGTAGCATGAGAACCACTGACCACCTTTCTTCACATTTCTATTTTAAAGCTTTGAACTCTATATTCAAAACAGTGAACTATGCCAGTGAACACCCCTGTTGTCATTAAACACTTTGATTTAGCAAGACTCAGTGGGGAGACCTCAACATCCAACAGGAACAAAAAAGAGTCTAACATTTTCAGCCACACTTGTGTAAATTGATACGAACTTCCACTATTTAGAACTATTAGAATTTCTGTTTATACAGAATACAAGTTAATGACTACTTGCCATAGAGTGTATATATGATCATTTGCTTTTAAAATAACAACTTCTTGTAAATTTAGAATTTTGGATGAGTGAATTCTACATACTACACCCATGCTACACCCATCAATGCAAAATGTGCTGCTCCCTCTGTTTGCATTTGCATTTGCATTGGTGCTCACACAACTGGGCAGTGAGGCAGTGCAGGGAGTGAAACCAGGCAGAAACAGGCAAGAGAGAATACAGAAATAGTTCCCTGTGTGTTTAGCTTCCTGAAGTGGGAAATTCCAGCTCTGGTGCAGGAGAGGCAGTGAGACAGGGAGGATCCTCTGAGACTCCATCTTCCTGACTGGATCTAGGGCACCCACCGCCCACAGAGGGTGCAAGCATGGTGTGCTTATCTTGTAGACATGCAACGCCTTTCAAGGCAATCACCACTGAGCCTGAGACAAAAAATACCATCTTGATAACAGCAAGGCATCATCAGGTGCCAGAAGTCACCCCAGAAGTCATGGTAATGGAAGTGTTTAAACTAGAACTTCTCAAGCACAATCCTGAGCTTCTTTTTGAAGGATTTCAGCTCTGTTGTAATGCTAACACAGTGCATGTTTATCAGCTCTCTCCTTTTATGACTGAATATTAAAAATCATCTAATTTACTGAAAAGATGCAACATGCTGTGGCTGTAGGACAAGCATCTTGCCAGTTCTCCCTCTACTGATTTTCCTGAATGAAAGAACAATCTATTTTAAAAATGCTAATTTCAAAAATGCTACCTTCTATCTGACTTTGTGGCAAATTTTTTTGCCTTCTGTTACTCTGAGGAGATTATTTAGCTGTGGGAGAGCTGACCATGTTTCTTCTAGAGACCTGGGGTCATAGTTCTGCTCTGCTGAGTTCTTCCGTACAGTTTTACATCCCTTAGGATGAGTCTACACCATCTGAGAGTTGTACTCCCCCTTCCCAATCCGGGCATATGTAAGCCAACTTGGGTCCCAAAGCTATGTGGCTATGTCAGCATGGCACTGAGCCTGCTAAATACACCCTAATTAGCAGGACTGTGCAGCAGAGGCTCATGACTTTTTGGCTGTAGGCTGGCGTGCATCCAGCCAGCTGGGAAGAAACATTAAGCCGACCGAGTACTAGTACTGCACCTGCAAAGCAAGGACTGCGTCCTGCATCCCAGGCACAGAGACGCTGGTCAAATTGTGAAGACTGCAAAGGATAGAAATCCCACAGAAAGAGGCAGCACTGTGAAAACCTACAAAGCAGAGCCTCAGTTTGGTAGAACTGGGCTACTTTTCCCTCCTTGCTATTGCTCACTGGGAGGCCTGGCAGAGAACCCTCTCACTCATGCTCCTACGCTTATTTTAAAGTCTCTGCCTTCACAGTGAATTCCTGCAGATTCATGCCCCTAGACAAAACCTCACCATGGGGACTTCCCCAATTATTTCATTGATATTTGTTTGTCAGGATGTGAGGAATCAGCTGAGAGACACAGGCAGTGCAAAATTAATCTCCCCGCTGTCTCTGCAATCAGACATCCCCCCGCAATCAATCTGTGTTTGGGACTTGCCCGAGTGAAAAGTAACACAATATTTTAGAGGTAAAATAACTTGAGACTGTCACTGTACTACAGCTGATCCGGAAACCTTTCCCCTCTAGTGAGAGAAAAGTTTCTGTCTCCCTTCCTGAGCCTGCCTCTGCCCTGGCGCTGCCCCAGCCTGGTGCCCGGGCTGGGAAGGCAGGAATCTGCCCCTCTCGCAGCTCTGAGCCCATTCCCGCACACCCCAGCTCTGAACCCAGCGAAACCTCCATCCCGCCAAGCCCCGGCAGGCAGCTCCCGTACCCGGAGAGAGGCCCGGGGGCGCCGAGTCCCGCCGGCCGCCCTGCCCCGCGCCCCCCGCGCCAGGGCCGGGGGCGGACGCACCTACCCGGGCACGCCTGGCCGTGGTCGTGGCAGCAGTCCCCGGCTCGCCGGCAGCCTCCGTCGCAGTAGCAGGTCCCGTAGTCACCTCCCTCCCTCCATCCCTCGCCGACGCAGGTGGCATCCCGGCCCTGGCAGCACTTTCCCTGGCAGCTGCCCCCGGCCCCGCTCCCGGCCCACAGCAGCCCCAGCCACAGCGCTCCCGACAGCGCCGTGCCACCCATCGCCACCACACCGGCCA